>NC_058404.1:190368533-190522290 GCF_002201575.2 Neomonachus schauinslandi
ATCTATCTATCTATCTATCTATCTATCTATCTATCTATCTATCTATCTATCATCTATCTATCTATCTATCTATCTATCTATCTATCTATCTATCATCTATCTATCTTCCTTTTGTCTGTCATTTATGTATTCCTTGCCAAATGTCTAGGAGCCTCTAACATATACATTGGGAATCTCCAAGAAGGAGATGTAGTACACAGAATTTCCTTGGGATCATTATTTGGGGAATGTGCTCCTGGCACAAAGAAGGTACTCTGCGAGGGTGTGTGGTATGAATGAACGAGTGAGTGAATGTTATAGGTGGTGCACTGCAGGAGTTCTATGCAGGGAAAGAAAACTTCCCAGATCAATATATAGCTCAGGACTATGGTCCAATGGAAAATATTTATGAAATATTTATTATGCTAATAGCTACCATTTACTAAGTACCTACTATGTGCTAGGCATGATGATGCTTTCCTATTCTGTCTTTTTAGTTAAAATGGGATTGAAAGGTATGTCCAGTCATTTGGGAGGGCTTTTGTTGTCTCCATGGAAGTAATTTTTACAAAGCAATTGTGATAGTCCGACAAAGACTTAACCTAACCTGCCATCATAATAGGAAGGACTAAAGACCAGCTGACCCTTTAAGCCACTTGAAATACTAGCAATTAATGGCAGAGCGTTATGCATAATTAGATACTAGTGTGCAACTCCTTTTAAAATGCAGCATTTACACTGGATGCCAATCTTTCCTTTAGTCAGGGAACCACCCTTGTACTGTACATTGTTAAGTGAAAGCAAGCAGCTAGGTTAAATTCTAATTAAATGTTGCCATTGTTATTTGAAAAATAACAGCTTAGCGTTGGTGTCAAATGGACTTTTATCAGCAGATGGAATGAAAGCATTTTGTCATTCAAGGGCTGTCTAATACATGTGAATGACACTGCCCAAGAAGCCTTCCTTGACTTTAGTTAAAGTTGAAACAAAGAGAATTAATATGGTAAGGATGTAAATGAGGGTGTCATTTAGCACAAGGAAAGGATTATGTTGTATCTGGTTTTCTTTGAGCTTCTACCGATGCTTTGTAAGCAGGCTGGACGTTTTCCTGTGCAGTAAATTCCAAATATAACTCGTGTTCCTGGTTGACAGTTCAATGGACAAGCTGTTCTCTCTTCCTGTTGACAACTTCCCTAAACTGGCGATCTGAGCAGGGATAGGAGTGCCTTTCCCCAGGGGCAGAAAGATAAAATATGAAAGAGAACTCTGAGTTTTAAGAGAACATGTACTTATCAAGAGGACAAACTAATTAAGTGTTGTGTTAGGACAGGGAGGAAACACAAGGCAGAGTTTCACGTAGATACAGATCTTAGGGAGGCGACATAATGGCAGCATTGGCTGTCAGAGATTTACTTACTAATTACTGGCTCAGTCCTCCTGTGTGCAAGTGTTGTGTAGGGTCCTTGTAATACAGGGCAGTTACTGCCTCTGAGGCTCTTAGATTTTAGAAGAGTGAGAAGACTTACAGTTGAATGAGGCTGTAGGGTAGATAGCAGAATCCAAATGCCAGATCTTTCAGTTTCTATCCATGTGACCTTGGACACCCCTGTTAGTCTCCATTTCCTCATCTGTAAAATGGGAGCACTGACACGTACCTCACAGGTTCATATGAGGATGAAATGATGGACTATATGAAAAGGTCTACTTGGTTCTAGATAGTTCCCTGCATACACATAACTAGCCCTCAGCAACCTGCTGGTTTCCTTTCTCCTAATGCCTCCATTCTTGGATTGTAGAATAACTTCGATTGGACCAGCACGAAGAGGGTTACATAAAGAGAAATAGTTCACACCCATCTTAGACAATGATATTGAATGAGAGAGCAACTTGATCAAGGAAGCTTTTTCCTTTCTCACTGGGGTTGACTCTGAACACATCTGGCTAGACATCATTCCGTGTTTGGGAATGATCTCAGGAGAATGGTATTATCGTCTTTTACTATCAGCTTTAACTCACACATAAGTGTTGATAGCATTTGCTCTTTTTTCCTGCAGACATCCACTGATGACATGGGTAGTGTGGATGAGTGATGGGTGGTCTTGACAGATGAATGGGAAGAGCTAGTGCTCTGGCGTCAGGTTACTTAGCAGCTATGTGCTTAGGAAAGTTGTTTAACCTCTGTAACATATGGAGACTAATTTCTACCTCACAGGGTTGTCACAGTGCTTAAATGAGACAATATATTGTAATGGTTAAATGAGATAATATGTTACATAATTCATCTATATATAATACACCTGCAATATATAAATGGGTTGGTATCAAAATTTACATATAATATTATGTCTTAAAGACCATAAGTTCCTTACTTGCCAGGTTGTGTCTTATTAGAAAAGCAATGTAGTATCTTGTTAGTATATCACAGTTAAGTGTGTGAGCTCTGGAATCAATCCTGGAGTTTAAACCTTAGCTCTGCTACTTACCAGTAGGTGTTCTTGAACAAAGTATGTGTCTCTGAAACTCAATATCCTAAACTTGACAATTCGGATAATAATGCCACCTCACAGGGTGCTATGAGAATTCAGTAGTGTATATGAACCTCTGCTTAAGGATGAGGGACAAGCAGGCTGGTAACAGACTAACCCTTCCAAGGACAAAAATTTACAGGTTGGAAAAATAATAAAGACAGGTGGTTGAAGACATCAGAGAACAATCAAGGTGGCAATGACTTTTGGTAATCTCCTATTTCTTCATCCAGGTAATCGTTACTTAAATGTGTTTACCTTGTGCAGATTGATTGGGTGGCACTCTCATGAGCTGTTCTGTATGTAGGCTATAGTTCAATAAGGAAAGTTATTAAAAAATGGGATGGGTTTTCAGAAGCACTGATTATAGCACTAGAATGGAGTATGTGCATCCAGATGTTATCTGGTATGTATGTATATATATGTATTCCAATAGAACTGGAAGTCAACCTTAGAAGGAGGTCAGAATAAGAAGAACTGACGGCCTTAGCAGATTCTTGGTTTTGTCTCTGATTCCTTCTTCCCTCACTCTCTGTCCACCACTCAGCAAGCTTAAGGTCTGCAAAGTGGAACAGAAAGTCAGGGGTGAAAGTCAGTTTTAGAGCTCAGTTAGTTCCTGCTTTTGTCTTGTTTGTTTTTGCCCCTGCACCTTCCTGACATCTGTACTGGCTTAGTGATGCATGAAAAGATATTTTTAAAAATTTTCATTTAGTATTTTAGTGGTTTTTCACTGGACAGGTGTCTAAGATACCTGGTCTGCCATCCTGCCAGAAATAAAAGTCTCATCAATATATTATCCAAGAAAAGGCAGTTCTCATTCAGCTCCAGCTTTTGAAATATTTTTTCCTCACTGCCACATTATATTCTCCTATGTAGATCATGTCATTTATTTGTTCACTAAATACCTCCTGATAACCTACTGTGTGCCAGGCACAGCTTTGGATGCTGAAGGTACAGTGAACAAAGTAGACCCATTGTGTAAAAAAAAAGAATACACACAGGCATTAACCTGATTTTGTGTATAATGGCTCCTGAAAATGTGTGTAAAATCAAATGTAAGAAAGTCTAAACAGGCTCATCTAGTATAAAGTGGAGTGTTCTCAAAGAGCTAAAAAAATATTATAAAACCTCTATTTACATCTTGCCTTTTAGTTGCAATTTGCCAGTACATTTCCAACATGTCAGGATGCTTCTAAATTTGTTTTTGTTTTTGCTCTTTCATAATTAAACACACACTTGATCGTGTTAAGCCTCATGAGTACCTGTTTGGAAGCTAAAGATTTGTTACTTTGGACACATATAATGATCTTTATCTCCACCTCGGTTCTATTAGGTTTATGACATTTACACTTCTATCAGAAAATTAACATTTTAGTTTTTTCAGTTTTTCACTTATTATATGAGATGAGGATCCAATGTTCTCCAACTTCACCAGACAAGATAACAGCTGATCTTTATAAACTGCTTTGGGCACTGTGATAAATGAGCATCATCTTATTTAATCCTGGGATAGGAGTGCATCTGTGGACTATGTTATAGAACTGCATTCTGCTCAGTGATTTTATTAGAAAGAAAGAGAAATTGATGCATTAGAAAGATCATCATGGCATAATGAATAGTACACAAAAGAGATGATTAGCATTCTTTCAAATTTCAACTTACTCAAATAGAGCGGTAGTTATTTCCATGAATGACTCATCTCTTGATTATACTTTTCAAGCAATACAAAGTCTAAGAAAGGCTGTAAGTCAATAACTTCTAAGTTCTAATTGATTTGGAGTGAATGTGTGGGACTTTCTTATCACGAACCAGATGGACGTGGGTTGAGATCCCCACTTTCCCCCTATTACTAGCCATGACCTTGAACATTGTACTTAACTCTTTGAACTTCATTTTATTTGGCTATAAATGGGAGCCATCATGATAAACTCAAAAGGTCATGGAAAGGATAAAATTATTTGTAAAGTGCATATAGCTTGAAACTTGGATCAAAGTTGTCCAAAATATACTTGGGTCCCCATTTTCTGCAGTCAGGTATATTGTAAGTATTCAATGAATATTTGTTGGAGGTGTTGAGGTATGATATTAATGATCAAAATGGGGTATAATATTAAAATAAAATTAGTTATTGAAGTTGGAAAGATGGTTAAAACCTTTCAAACTTTACTCATTCTTCCTTTCCTCATATGGAACTCTCTAATGCTAGATGCCCTGGAATGGCCAATTATTTGCTTAATTGTTTTATTTCTTTTCTAGTGAACCCTGGCAGGATAGCTCTGTGACATAACATTCCCTCAGGCAAATAAGATTGTAGATGGGAAAGTAGGGAGTATGTATCTTTTCCTTCCGCTCTCTGCAGGTGAAGGTTCTGCTTCATGGGATGCTGAGGAGACCTTTCCTGGCTTAGTCTTCCTTGGTTAGTCTTTTTAGGAGAGAAGGCCTGGGCGGGAGAAGCGAGCTGCCTCTGCTCATCTGCCTCCCTCTGTCAGATGCTTGTAGAGGGTCGCAGTACTGCTTTACAAGGGGAATGGGCTTGATGGGAAGGACATTTGCTTATTTTTAACTTATAAAGTCCTTAGGAAAGCCTTGGAAGTAGAGATCACCAAAGCTCCCTGATATCTGGTTTTCCTCTTCTTCCTGGGTCCACAGAAAACTATACTTCCCAGCCCCCTTGCCTTTTGGGGGGGCTACATGTCTGGTTTTCATCAAAGGGTTGTGGCTAATGCAATATGTATCCTTTCTGAGCCAAAGCATAGGGCATGCAGACATGAGATCTCCACGCTCTCTCTTCTTCACTTTGTCTTGAGATGTCAGAGGCGCCAAGTGAGACTCATCTACATCACTGAGTTACTGCACCAGTCACAGTTGCCCTGGAGTCCACTGCCCCACAGTGGACTTTGCAAAAGTGAGAAACTATTATGACATTAAGGCACTGAAATTCAGGGACTATTTGTTACTGCCTCATAATCTAGTTGATTCTGACAAATAGAGTCTTTTTTTTTTCTTTGTTAAAAACATTTATTTATTTTTTTTATTCTTATGTTAATCCCCATACATTACATCATTAGTTTTAGATGAAGTGTTCCATGATTCATTGTTTGTGCATAACACCCAGTGCTCCATGCAGAATGTGCCCTCCTCAATACCCACCACCAGGCTAACCCATCCTCCCACCCCCCTCCCCTTTAGAACCCTGTTTGTTTTTCAGAGTCCATCGTCTCTCATGGTTTGTCTACCCCTCCGATTTCCCCCGCTTCATTCTTCCCCTCCCGCTACCTTCTTCTTCTTCTTTTTATTTTTCTTAACATATATTGCATTATTTGTTTCAGAGGTACAGATCTGAGATTCAGCAGTCTTGCACAATTCACAGCGCTTACCAGAGCACATACCCTCCCCAGTGTCTATCACCCAGTCCCCCCCATCCCTCCCACCCCACCCCCCACTCCAGCAACCCTCAGTTTGTTTCCTGCAATTAAGAATTCCTCATATCAGTGAGATCATATGATACATGTCTTTCTCTGTTTGACTTATTTCACTCAACATAATACCCTCCAGTTCCATCCACGTCGTTGCAAATGGCAAGATCTCATTCCTTTTGATGGCTGCATAATATTCCATTGTATATATATACCACATCTTCTTTATCCATTCATCTGTCAATGGATATCTTGGCTCTTTCCACATTGCTGCTATAAACATCGGGGTGCACGTACCCCTTCGGATCCCTACTTTTGTATCTTTGGGGTAAATACCCAGTAGTGCAATTGCTGGATCATATGGTAGCTCTATTTTCAACTTTTTGAGGAACCTCCATACAGTTTTCCAGAGTGGCTGCACCAGCTTGCATTCCCACCAACAGTGTAGAAGGGTTCCCCTTTCTCCGCATCCCCGCCAACATCTGTCGTTTCCTGACTTGTTAATTTTAGCCATTCTGACTGGTGTGAGGTGGTATCTCATTGAGGTTTTGATTTGGATTTCCCTGATGCTGAGCGATATTGAACACTTTTTCATGTGTCTGTTGGCCACTTGGATGTCTTCTTTGGAAAAATGTCTGTTCATGTCTTCTGCCCATTTCTTGATTGGATTCTTTGTTCTTTGGGTGTTGAGTTTGATGAGTTCTTTATAGATTTTGGATACTAGCCCTTTATCTGATATGTCATTTGCAAATATCTTCTCCCATTCTGTAGGTTGTCTTTTGGTTTTGTTGACTGTTTCCTTTGCTTTGCAAAAGCTTTTTATCTTGATCAAGTCCCAGTAGTTCATTTTTGCCCTTGCTTCCCTTGCCTTTGGTGATGTTTCTAGGAAGAAGTTGCTTCGGCTGAGGTCAAAGAGGTTGCTGCCTGTGTTCTCCTTTAGGATTTTGATGGACTCCTGTCTCACATTGAGGTCTTTCAACCATTTGGAGTCTATTTTTGTGTGTGGTGTAAGGAAATGGTCCAGTTTCATTCTTCTGCATGTGGCTATCCAATTTTCCCAACACCATTTGTTGAAGAGACTGTCTTTGTTCCATTGGACATTCTTTCCTGCTTTGTCAAAGATGAGTTGACCATAGAGTTGAGGGTCCATTTCTGGGCTCTCTATTCTGTTCCATTGATCTATGTGTCTGTTTTTGTGCCAGTACCATGCTGTCTTGATGATGACAGCTTTGTAATAGAGCTGGAAGTCCGGAATTGTGATGCCGCCGGCTTTGCTTTTCTTTTTCAACATTCCTCTGGCTATTCAGGGTCTTTTCTGGTTCCATACAAATTTTAGGATTCTTTGTTCCATTTCTTTGAAAAAAGTGGATGGTATTTTGATGGGGATTGCATTGAATGTGTAGATTGCTCTAGGTAGCATTGACATCTTCACAATATTTGTTCTTCCAATCCATGAGCATGGAACGTTTTTCCATTTCTTTGTGTCTTCCTCAATTTCTTTCATGAGTATTTTATAGTTTTCTGAGTACAGATCCTTTGTCTCTTTGGTTAGATTTATTCCTAGGTATCTTATGGTTTTGGGTGCAATTGTAAATGGGATCGACTCCTTAATTTCTCTTTCTTCTGTCTTGTTGTTGGTGTATCGGAATGCCACTGACTTCTGTGCATTGATTTTATATCCTGCCACTTGACTGAATTCCTGTATGAGTTCTAGCAGTTTTGGGGTGGAGTCTTTGGGGTTTTCCACATAAAGTATCATATCATCTGCAAAGAGTGAGAGTTTGACTTCTTCTTTGCCAATTTGGATGCCTTTGATTTCTTTTTGTTGTCTGATTGCTGTGGCTAGGACTTCCAATACTATGTTGAATAGCAGTGGTGATAGTGGACATCCCTGCCGCGTTCCTGACCTTAGGGGGAAAGCTCTCAGTTTTTCCCCATTGAGAATGATATTCGCTGTAGGTTTTTCATAGATGGCTTTTATGATATTGAGGTATGTACCCTCTATGCCTATACTCTGAAGAGTTTTGATCAAGAAAGGATGCTGTACTTTGTCAAAAGCTTTTTCTGCATCTATTGAGAGGATCATATGATTCTTGTTCTTTCTTTTGTTAATGTATTGTATCACATTGATTGATTTGCGGATGTTGAACCAACCTTGCAGCCCAGGGATAGATCCCACTTGGTCATGGTGAATAATCCTTTTAATGTACTGTTGGATCCTATTGGCTAGTATTTTGGTGAGAATTTTTGCATCCATGTTCATCAGGGATATTGGTCTGTAATTCTCCTTTTTGATGGGGTCTTTGTCTGGTTTTGGGATCAAGGTAATGCTGGCCTCATAAAACAAGTTTGGAAGTTTTCCTTCCATTTCTATTTTTTGGAACAGTTTCAGAAAAATAGGTATTAATTCTTCTTGAAATGTTTGGTAGAATTCCCCTGGGAAGCCATCTGGCCCTGGGCTTTTGTTTTTTGGGAGATTTTTGATGACTGCTTCAATTTCCTTAGTGGTTATAGGTCTGTTCAGGTTTTCTATTTCATCCTGGTTCAGTTTTGGTAGTTGATACATCTCTAGGAATGCCTCCATCTCTTCCAGGTTATCTAATTTGCTGGCATAGAGTTGCTCATAATATGTTCTTATAATTGTTTGTATTTCTTTGGTGTTGATTGTGATCTCTCCTCTTTCATTCATGATTTTGTTGATTTGGGTCATTTCTCTTCTCTTTTTGATAAGTCTGGCCAGGGGTTTATCAATCTTGTTAATTCTTTCAAAGAACCAGCTCCTAGTTTCGTTGATCTGTTCTACTGTTCTTTTAGTTTCTATTTCATTGATTTCTGCTCTGATCTTTATTATTTCTCTTCTCCTGCTGGGTTTAGGCTTTATTTGCTGTTCTTTCTCCAGCTCCTTTAGGTGTAGGGTTAGGTTGTGTACTTGAGACCTTTCTTGTTTCTTGAGAAAGGCTTGTATTGCTATATACTTTCCTCTTAGGACTGCCTTTGCTGCATCCCAAAGATTCTGAATAGTTGTGTTTTCATTTTCATTGGTTTCCATGTATTTTTTAAATTCTTCTTTAATTTCCTGGTTGACCCATTCGTTCTTCAGTAGGATGCTCTTTAGCCTCCATGTATTTGAGTTCTTTCCGACTTTCCTCTTGTGATTGAGTTCTAGTTTCAAAGCATTGTGGTCTGAAAATAGGCAGGGAATGATCCCAGTCTTTTGGTACCGGTTGAGACCTGATTATGACCTAGGATGTGATCTATTCTGGAGACTGTTCCATGGGCACTAGAGAAGAATGTGTATTCCGTTGCTTTGGGGTGGAATGTTCTGAATATGTCTGTGAAGTCCATTTGGTCCAGTGTGTCATTTAAAGTCTTTATTTCCTTGTTGATCTTTTGCTTAGACGATCTGTCCATTTCAGTGAGGGGGGTGTTAAAGTCCCCCACTATTATTGTATTGTTGTCGATGTGTTTCTTTGCTTTTGTTATTAATTGCCTTATATAATTGGCTGCTCCCATGTTAGGGGCATAGATATTTACAATTGTTAGATCTTCTTGTTGGATAGATCCTTTAAGTAGGATATAATGTCCTTCCTCATCTCTTATTACAGTCTTTGGTTTAAAATCTAATTTGTCTGATATAAGGATTGCCACCCCAGCTTTCTTTTGGTGTCCATTAGCATGGTAAATGGTTTTTCACCCCCTCACTTTCAATCTGGGGGTGTCTTTGGTTCTAAAATGAGTCTCTTGCAGACAGCATATCGATGGGTCTTGTTTTTTAATCCAGTCTGATAGCCTGTGTCTTTTGATTGGGGCATTGAGCCCATTTACATTCAGGGTAACTATTGAAAGATAGGAATTTAGTGCCATTGTATTGCCTATAAGGTGACTGTTACCATATATTGTCTTTGTTCCTTTCTGGTCTATGTTGCTTTTAGGGTCTCTCTTAGCTTAGAGGACCCCTTTCAAGATTTCCTGTAGGGCTGGTTTTGTGTTTGCAAATTCCTTTAGTTTTTGTTTGTCCTGGAAGCTTTTTATCTCTCCTTCAATTTTCAATGACAGCCTAGCTGGATATAGTATTCTTGGCTGCATATTTTTCTCATTTAGTGCTCTGAATATATCCTGCCAGTCCTTTCTGGTCTGCCAGGTCTCTGTGGATAGGTCTGTTACCAATCTAATGTTTCTACCCTTGTAGGTTACATATCTCTTCTCCCGAGCTGCTTTCAGGATTTTCTCTTTGTCTATGAGACTCGTAAGTTTTACTATTAGATGTCGGGGTGTTGACCTATTTTTATTGATTTTGAGAGGGGTTCTCTGTGCTTCCTGGATTTTCATGCCTGTTTCCTTCCCCAAATTAGGGAAGTTCTCTGCTATAATTTGCTCCATTATACCTTCTGCCCCTCTCTCTCTTTCTTCTTCTTCTGGGATCCCAATTATTCTAATGTTGTTTCGTCTTATGGTATCGCTTATCTCTCGAATTCTGCCCTTGTGATCCAGTAGTTGTTTATCTCTCTTTTTCTCAGCTTCTTTATTTTCCATCATTTCATCTTCTATATTACTGATTCTCTCTTCTGCCTCATTTATTCTAGCAGTTAGCGCCCCCATTTTTGATTGCACCTCATTAATAGCCTTTTTGATTTCTACTTGGTTGGATTTTAGTTCTTTTACTTCTCCAGAAAGGGTTTCTCTAATAACTTCCATATTTTTTTCAAGCCCAGCTAGTATCTTTAAAGTGATGATTCTGAACTCTAGATCTGACATCGTACTAATGTCCGTATTGAGTAGGTCCCTGGCAGTCGGTACTACCTCTTGTTCTTTTTGTTGAAGTGATTTTTTCCGTCTTGTCATTTTGTGCAGAGGAGAATAGATTAATGAGATAACAAAATGCTAGCAGAGTAACAATGTCCCCAGAAAATATACTCTAAACAAATCAGAAAAGACCTGAGGCAGTGGGAAAAGAAAGGGAAAGAGAGAAAAAAGAAAAAGAAAAAAAAGAAAAAGAAAAAGATAAAGATAAAAACAAAAACAAACAAAACAAAACAACAACAACAACAAAAAAAACAGAATGTGATCAGATATGATCAGGCTGGTATATAGATCAGTGCCACACACTAGATTTGGGGTGTATTTTGGTATTTTAGAAGAAAGTGCCTCCCAAAATTTTAAAGAAAGAAAAACTTATATATGTACAAAAATAAGGGTTGATATGATGAAGGGATGGAATATGACTGTAAAGATGGAAATTATAAAAAATTTTATAAAAGGAATTGATAAGAAGTTGTTTGAAAAAAGAAAAGAAGAGGATTTAAAAAAAGAAAAAAGAAAAAAAAAAGGGAGAGGATGTGATCAGGCAGGGGAATAGAAAACACCATATACTAGAGATTTAGGGTATATTTTAATCTGTTAGAAGAAACTATCTCAAAATTTTAAAGAGAGAACAACTTATATATATAAGCCAAAAATACGGGTAACTACTATGAGGGGATAGAATATGACTCTAAAAATGAAAAATAAAAATGTTTTTTTTTTTTTTAAAAAAGGGATTGATAAGATGTTGGTTGAAAAAGGGAAAAAGAAAAATTCAAAAAGAAAAAAAAAGAAAAAAGACAGTTAAAAAAAAATTAACTTTGAAAGACTAAAGAATCATGGTAAAAAAGCCATGAATTCTATGTGCAGTATTCCCCTAGTGCTGGAGTTCTGCCGTTCTCATTGATCGGTAAACTTGGTCTTGGCTGGCTGTTCTCGCTGATCTTCTGGGGAGGCGCCTGTTGCCGTGGTTTCCAAATGTCTCTGCCGGAGGCGGAATTGCCCCGCCCTTGCCCCCTCCCGGCTAAGTAATCTGCTGGGGTTTGCTCTCCGGGGCTTTTGTTCCCTGCGAGCTTTCCGTATAGCTTTGGAGGCGGGGAGAGTGAAAATGGCGGCCTCCCAATCTCCGCCGCGGAGGAGCCGAGAACTCGGGGCCCCGCTTCTCAGTGAACCCCCAGAGAAAAGCCGTCAGTCACTCCCGTCTCCCCGGTCTCCGGCTGCACTCTGTGCTCACCTGGCCTGTGACCCCGCGTTTCTATCTCTGGCACCCGACCCCGGGTGGAGTCTCCAAACCCAGCAGATCCCTGCGGCGCACTCCCGCGCGGCTCCTCCCGGGGGAGGAAGGTGAGTCTCCCCGGATCTGCCGCTTGTTGGGTCCCTGCTGGAGGAGCAGGGGCCCGACTGTGCCGCGGATCACGGTTTATGGCCACCCCGAGCTGAGAGCCCGCGCCTGGGCTCCGCCTCTGCAGCCGGCTTCCCTGCTCCGATACCTGGGAGCTCTGCCACACTCAGGCACCCCCGGTCTTTCTGTGACCCGTGGGTCTTGAGACCACACTGTCCTGGAGGGTTCCACCCCCCCCCCCAACCACCAGAGTGACGTCCCTCAGCGGAGCAGACTTTTAAAAGTTCCGATTTTGTGCTCCGCGGCTCTATCACTTGCCAGAAGCGGCCGACGGAGGCCCCTCCCCCGCCGTCTATCCTCCCGAATATCGCCTCGGATTCACTTCTCTGCACGTCCTACCTTCCAGGAAGTGGTCGTTTTTCTGATGAGAGAGTTGTTGCTATTCCTTTCTTCGATCTCCTGTTGAGTTTGTAGGTGTTCAGAATGGGTTGATCCCTATCCAGCTGAATTCCTGAGAGGAGACGAAATCCAGGTCTCCTACTCCTCCGCCATCTTGCTCCCCCAAATAGAGTCTTTTTAGGAAGGTTTGAAATGGGGAGCTTTCCATGCTACCAACAAAATATCTTAAGATTCTGCCAGACAAATACTGCTGTCTTACATTATGGAGGACCAAGGTTTGAGGTGGGAGGTGAGAGGAAGGGAAGCAGTGAATCAAGATAAGCTGCAACAGAATTACTGTATAAAATAACATCTGATTATTTTTTTGAGGGGCTTGTGAAATAGCTGTAAACTTTCTGCATTCTGTAATTCTCAAATAAATTCCATACTCTTTGCCTATCTCAAAAGAGTCCCTCTGAAGACTAGTTGTTTTCAAAATGTCTTGAAAATTGCTCGCAGCAGAAAGCAGCTAAGTGCCTGTCTCTGGTTGAGCTCCTTTGCAAGCTGGGGATGGTAATCGTGAGACGTCAAGCTCTCATTCTTCCTTTACTTGAAGTGAACAAATCTGGGTCAACATGGAGGGATAGGGGGCTTACCACATCAAACATGTGTTTGGCTCTGGGATGCAAAGATGATGAGACATACTCCCTCCCCTCAAGGAGCTCCCAGTCTAGTGGGAGAGAGAGATGCAGACATAACTCACTACATAACAAGTTAGCCTGGGGAAGTGCTTCAGTAGGGGCATAAACAGCAACAACAAAAGCCAAGGTTCAGAGAAATTCACTCTGACTTGGGGAGCCTAAGAAGACTATGTGTTTGAGCTTGTACTTGAAGGATGAGAAAGACCTTTATGGTTTTCTGTGAGACGTGAAAAACAGCCAGTGGTTGTATTTCTACCCTTTAGGATTTTATTTCTAAAACTGTGGAAACTCTAGTTCAGGAGATGTGTAATTTGGGCATTTTCAAAGCCCAGGCAACCAGAGATCTGGGCTAATGGGAAAGTAGTCATAATATTGTCACTGAATGCAAGAACTTGTTGATATATTTTGCTAAATTGCCCTTATTAATGATTCATCAAATCTTTTTTGCTTCCTGCTCTAAAAAAATCTTGCTACAGAAATTAACCCACACATATACACACCCAGTTTCTTGGCCCTTGGCAACCTTCCTAAGCAGAGTGTGTTTTCCAGATGTGGTTGTTGACATGCAGATTTTGGAATCTGACAACAAAGAATACATAAGGGGGGGCGGTGGTAGGAGACTTAGAACAAATCTTCCATCCTATAAAAAGATCAGTGTTTCTTAACCTGTGGTTTCCAGAACATAATTTTTGGAATTTAATTAGAAGTAATACTTATTAAAAAAGACGTGTGTGGTACGTTTTCAGTCAGTGTGCTAGCTACCAATTTATTACCTCTCAGCCCCCAATTCACCCTTCATTACCAGCTCCATCATGGAGAGCTAAGCAGTTATTCTTTATAGTGAACATGGTATTGAACTTTGTCAATAGAGGGTGCTGGAGAAACATTGCAGGAAGGAGGGGATGCTCTTCAGGTTCCAGACTCCTGTGTTCCTTTCTTTTTGCCTTTTTTTTTTTTTTTTTTAAAGATTTTGTTCATTTATTTGACACAGAGAGAGCAAGAGGGAGAGAGCAAGCACAAGTATGGGGAGTGGCAGAGGGAGAGGAAGTCTCCCTGCAGGGAGCCCAATGGGGGGCTTGGTCCCAGGACCCTGGGATCATGACCTGAGCAGAAGGCAGATGTTTAACCAACTAGCAGGAACTTCAGGAACTGCCTTTGGCACCCCTCTTCTTGTGTCTAAAAGCACCTTTGTCAACAGCACTCAGCTCCAGCTGCGTGCCCAGAGCACACAATTCCTCAGCAAGCTCACAGTCACTGCCCAGCCTGGTGACCCCATCACACAGTCCCCATGGTGTGGACACTGTGCCCTCAGGCTTTGTGCTGCCTGGACAACTTTGTTGTCCACCCCTCTGTGCTCTGGATAGATGTTTCCTGCTTACCTGCAGACTGCAGACCAGCTCTAGCTCAACAAACTTCTTGGCCATCCAGTGGGCTACAGCCAACATTTTCCTCTGAATTCCAACCTTGGGGATGGAGTAGGGCCCTCTCTTCCAGGATTTTGTCCTTCCCTGGAAACTCTTCCTTGGCTCTAGGGCGTTGTTTAGAATTCTCTTTACATCTTGATAGTTATTTCATTGTTATGCTGACAAATTCTTTATAGTTAGAGCATTAGCCCTGTTCAAGTTTCCATGTGGCTTCTGTGTTCATGGCTGTGGCAGGATAGCTTTGGTTCTCAAACACTTATTTTCAGGACCCCTTATACTCCTAAAATTATTGAAGACCCTAAAGAGCTTCTGTTCATGTCGGTGATAGCTAATGATATTACCATATTAGAAATAAGTCTGACAAAATTTAAACACATTTATTTATTAATTCCTTTAAAATGATAAACCCATTCCATGTTAAATCACATTGAAGAAAACATACCTTTAAAAAAATGTATTAGTGAGAAGAGTAGTATTGTTTTACATTTCTGCAAGTGTCGTTCATGTCTGCCTTAACGAAGACAGCTGGATTGTCATACCTGCTTCTGCAATCTGTTATGATTTATTGTTTAGTTTGAAATTTATGAAGAAAATCTGGCTTCTCACAAGTATATAGTTGGAAAGGGAGGAGTAGCTAAGCTAATCATTTTTAGATGATTGTGGATGGTCTTCTTTGATGCCACACCCAAACTCAACAAATGGTAGTTTTCAAGAGGTTAGTTGTGATGTGGAATCTGAAATGAAAATCCATTGATCTATCTTGTACTTTGAGAGCCTCTACAGTATCAAAAAACCACATTCATCAATATCACCAGTGATGTCATCAGAAAAATATCTCTAAGTATTAGAATCTGTCAGGCTCATAGTGATATATACAAGTTCAGCACAATTCTAATATTCAATTGAAAACCTGAAGTTGATCATTGGCAAGAAATGTTTGCCTAATAACAAAGTCTAAAGAATCATAATTTGTCTGTCAGTCATCCTTTCCAATTAAATTTTTTTTTTAAATGAAAAAGTGGCTTGAAAATTCAGCTTACAACTCAGATGATTACAAGTGTGTTTCCTCAAGACAAACCACGGTATTTAGGGATGCCACAACAGAGTTTTATGCCTACTTTCCAATTCATTACAAAGAATATTAAGAGGATGTATGTTTGGGGCGCCTAGGTGGCTCAGTCAGTTAAGCATCTGCCTTCGGCTCAGGTCATGATTCCAGGGTCCTGGGATCGAGCCCCACATCAGGCTCACTGCTCAGGAGTGAGTCTGTTTCTCCCTCTCCTCTGACCCTCTGCTTGCTTGTGCTCTCTCTCTCAAATAAATAAATAAAAATCTTAAAATAAAAAGAAAATGTATGTCCAAGGCTGAGATTTAATGAAATTAGTCCTTTATTTCTCTTCTTTTAAGTGATGAAATGAAACTTCCTTTTTTTTTTTATTTAAAAAACGACTAGTGCAAGGGGTGAAGAATATAATGACTTCTAATACAGTTTGATGTTACTGCTTCAACTTGTGATAAGGACCAGCAGTTTTACTCACCATTACTTTTCCAGCATTAATGTAAATGTCAGCATATTGAAAAGGAAACAATTAGTATCATTGTGAGGATGGTTTCGACTTCCTGGATGCCCTGAAAGGCTCTGAGGATCCACGGGACTGGAAGACCACACTTTGAAGACCACTAGGATAGTTACACTGTGATAACAATGACTACAGTTCTTCAGGAACATAAACCATAAGGGCTTATTATTTCTTGCTCATATTTCATGTTCATATAGAATGATTAAAGGTTTGTTTTATGTCATCTTCACTCCAGGACCCAGGGTAGGAGCAGCCTGCTTCTGGAATATTAATGATTGTCATGGGAGAGGGAAGACACAAGAGAAGCCATGAGCTGGCAGTTAAGGTATCCATCCAGATACGGCTATAGGAAGTGATCCGTGTCACTTCCACCCTCATTTCATTGGCCATGCCAAGTCATATGGCCATACTTGAGTTCATCAGCATGGAGATGTGGATTCTTCCTTCAGCTAAGGGAACAGGATGGGTGGCAAACAGTTGTACAATTTATCACCGTAGTCATAGAAAAGTAGAAGATATTTCATAATATGCTCCTTTCCTGGAGATTCACAATAAAGGCATAAAAAAGACATGGAGAAATTCTGCAGTAAAGAAATACTGCCCTTGGTTTAATTGCGAGTAGGGCTACAGAGAGGATATTTTAGAATTATGGCCTGGATGCTCATTTCCCCCTCACTGCTTCACAGTTTGCTGGTCCTGGGCTGAGAAAATGCCAGGCCAGACCAGGTCTTCCCTCAGGCTCAACAACAGGTGAAAGAATACTGGGGTCATTATTCAGTAACTGACCAACTGAGGCTCACTCTAAGACTTTCCCGATTTTTTAAATTAAGTTTTTAATTTTAATTCCAGTATAGCTAACATATAGTGTTATATTAGTTTCAGGTGTACAATAGAGTGACTCAGCAATTCTGTGCATTACTCAGTGTTCATCACTTAAAGTGTACTCCTAATCCCCTTCATCTATTTTACCCATCCCCCACCCACCTCCCCTATGGTGACTATCAGTTTGTTCTCTGTAGTTAAGAGTTTATTTCTTGGTTTCTCTCTCTCACTCTTTTCCCTCATTCGTTTGTTTTGTTTCTTAAGTTCCACATATGAGTGAAATCATATGGTATTTGTCTTTCTCTGACTGACTTTTTTCACTTAGCATAATACTCTGTAGCTCCATCCCTGTTGTTGCAAATGGCAAGATATCATTCTTTTATGACTGAGTAATATTCCATTATCTATATCTATATCTATATCTATCTATATCTATATCTATATATGTCACATCTTCTTTATCCATTCATCTATTGATGGACACATGGGCTGCTTCCATAATTTGACTGTTGTAAATAATGCTTCAATAAACATGTATCCCTTTGAATTAGTGTTTTTGTATTTTTTTGGATAAATACCCAGTAGTTTGATTACTGGATCATAGGGTAGTTTATTTTTAACTTTTTGAGCAAACTCCATACTGTTTTCCACAGTGGCTGCACCAGTTTGCATTCCTAGCCAAAGTGCATGAGGGTTCCTTTTTCTTTTCTTTTCTTTTCTTTTCTTTTCTTTTCTTTTCTTTTCTTTTCTTTTGTGTGTGTGTGGCTCCATTTATTAATTCAAACATTGCTCTATATTTAAAAAAATATATTTTTTCATACACATCTTATACATTGCTTGTTAAATTTGCTACTAATTATTTTGTAGTTAAGCATACTCTCTGAATTACTTTTTTAAAAAACATATAATGTATTACTTGTTTCAGGGGTACAGGTCTGTGATTCAACAGTCTTGCACAATTCACAGCGCTCACCATAGCACATACCCTCCCCAGTGTCCAACACCCAGCCACCCCATCCCTCCCACCCCCCTCCACTCCAGCAACCCTCAGTTTGTTTCCTGAGATTAAGAGTCTCTTACGGTTTGTCTCCCTCTCTGGTTTCATCTTGTTTCATTATTCCCTCCCTTCCCCTATGATCCTGTTGTGTTTCTCAAATTCCTCATATCGGTGAGGTCATATGATACTTACCTATCTCTGATTGACTTATTTCACTTAGCATAATACTCTTTAGTTCCATCCATGTCATTGCAAATGGCAAGATCTCATTCCTTTTGATGGCTGCATAATATTCCATTGTGTATATATACCACGTCTTCTTTATCCATTCATCTGTTGATGGACATCTTGGCTCTTTCCATAGTTTGGCTATTGTGGACATTGCTGCTATAAACATTGGGATGCAGGTATCCCTTAGGATCACTACATTTGTATCTTTGGGGTAAATACCCAGTAGTGCAATTGCTGGGTTGTAGGGTAGCTCTATTTTCAACTTTCTGAGGAACCTCCATACTGTTTTCCAGAGTGGTTGCACCAGCTTGCATTCCCACCAACAGTGTAGGAGGGTTCGTGAGGGTTCCTTTTTCTCCATATCCTTGCTAACACTTGCTTTTCTTGTGTTTTTGATTTTAGCCATTCTGACAGATGGGAGGTGATATCTCATTACAGTTTTGATTTGTGTCTTCCTGATGATGATGAGTGATCTTGAGCATCTTTTCATGTGTCTATTGGCCATCTGTGTGTCTTCTTTGTAGAAATGGCTTTTCGTATCTTCTGCCCACTTTTAATTGGATTATTTGCTTTTTGGATATTGAGTTGTATAAGTTCTTTATATATTTTGGATGCTAACCCTTTATCAGATATGTCACCTGCAACAATCTTCTCCCATTCCCTATGTTGTCTTTAGTTTTGTTGATTGTTTCCTTTGCTGTGCAGAAGTTTTTATTTTGATGTAGTCTCAGTAGTTTATTTTTCTTTTATTTCCCTTGCCTCAGGGAACATATCTAAAAAACTGTTGCTATGGCTAATGTCAGAGAAACTACTGCCTGGGCTCTCTTCTAGGATTTTTATAGTTTCAATTCTCACACTTAGGTCTTAATCCATTTTGAGTTTATTTTTGTGTAAAGTGGTCCAGTTTCATTCTTTTGCATGTGTCCAGTTTTCCCAACACCATTTGTTGAAGAGACTGTCTTTTTCCCATTGTATATTTTTTCTTCCTTTGTTGAAGATTAATTGGCCATATAATTGTGGGTTTATTTCTGGGTTTTCTATTCTGTTCCATTGATTTGTGTGTCTGTTTTTGTGCCAGTGCCATACTGTTTTGAGTACTACAGCTTTGTAACATGACTTGAAATCTAGACTTGTGATACCTCCAGTTCTGTTTTTCTTTTTTTCAAGATTGTTTTGGATATTCGGCGTCTTTTTTGGTTCCATGCAAATTTTAGGATTGTTTGTTTTAGCTCTGTGAAAAATGCTGTTGGTATTTTGGTAGGGATTGCATTAAATATGTAGGTTGCTTTAGGTAGTATAGATATTTTAACAATATTTGTTCTTCCAAAAGATCATGGAATACATTTCCATTTCTTTGTGTTGTAAGACTTCCCTTATTATCACTCACAGCTGTGCTAGTTGACAGGGACCCCGGATGGGACTATTTGTTTAGCCAAAGGCAATTCCTGAAACAACTAATGAGATTTGCCACCACCATGGTTTGGAGTACTCCACTGGTAGAGTGAATCTGAGCAGGAGGTGAATAACAAACCTGTGTCAGAAAGTTGGATGAGCTGTTAGGTTCTGGGAGAACTCTTTCCATGACACCATAGCTTCATGACTTACTAACGGTGACCACCTGCTGGGGCCTAGAAGTCATCATAACTACCTTTGGTTATTTGTGGCCCTCTTCCAAGGCCCCAATATTCAGATAATCCATTATTTTAGTTCAGACTCCTTTGATTATGGTAAATCTTGATTATTGCCTATAGCCCAATCAAATCCTCCCTTCCCTCTAAGTCTAAATTAAATCTTAGTCCCCATGCCAGGTGTTCTTTCTCATAGCACTTTGTACCTTTTCTGCACAGTACTTACCATACTTTGTAATGACCCCTCTGTTTGTGTATTTCCTGTATGTGCTTCCACCTAAACTACAAGCTCCATGATGGTAGAAATCGTGTCTATCTTGCTCATCACCCTGCTTAATGTGGTGTGTGGCATGTGATAGGTTATCAATAAATATTCCCTGAGGGGACAGATGACTAAATAAATGGAGGGCCATCCTGGAAATAAGATTTTTTGGGGTAGACTTCCATGGCATTTATCGTTTGTACCATTTAAGTAGTGCTTATTATTGGAAGTGCCAATATCACCTTGATAAGTGGAAAATAAATTGCTAGAAAACAAAACTCTGACACTTGAAGATGGTGGGGAATTTTTGATTAGCATAACCTGGTAAGTAATAATAAATTTGTTTTTTCCCTTCCAAAAGTGGAAGACTTTTTTTTTTAATAAAGATTTTATTTATTTATTTGACAGAGAGATAGACAGAAGAGCACAAGCAGAAGGAGTGGCAGAGGGAGAGGGAGAAGCAGGCTCTGCACTGAGCAGGGAACCTGATGCAGGACTTGATCCCAGGACCCCGAGATCATGACCTGAGCCGAAGGCAGACGCTTAACCATCTGAGCCACCCAGGCACCCCAAAAGTGGAAGACTTTTGAGAACAGTTTGGAAAAAAAATTTTTTAAACCAAAACCCATTATTGACCAACTCCTTGATACCACAGTGGGGAGAAAAAGGCTGCTGCATCAGGAAATTTTGCAGAGTATAATTGGACAAACATGAGTTTCCTTAAGTTTCACCAATGTATGAGTGTACCTGGTATCAAGTTAGGGGTAAGAATAGCTCCAGCCTAGAAATATAGGTGATAAAACCTGTGAACAATGGCAGATGGGGAAGCAGAGAACTCCTCTCAATTAGCCAGTGAAACGTGGTATGTGGTAGCCATGCTTCCAATGTAGCCTTACATATGAGTAAACATGGAGATTAAAGGAGGGTTTTTGAAAAATATTGAACAAGAAAGACAAACAGTTGGATCAGGACAGGAGCATTTCTTTCCTTTAGATTCAGTAGTTCCCTAATGAGAATTGTAGTTAAAACCAGAATTGTACCATAGTTAAATCTTTGTATTTTGGTCATTTTGCTATCCATGAAATAAGCTCAAGAAAACTGTATAGTAAGCTGTGTGTAATTATCATTTCATAGTTGAGTTTAATTTTACCCAACGACTCCACTGTTCTTCAAATGTATATATTGAAAAAGAGCCATGCCAGGATGTTTGAAGAAAAGGATGGGAATTGTGTTGATCTATCATTTGTATTCAAGATTTCAAGTGGGCAGAATGAGTAAGCTGCACTCCTTACAAAAGTGCCCTGTTTATGTTTGGATGTAGAAAGGCGTTATGTGATCTTGTATGAATTTTTTTTACATCTACAGATCTTACTGATTATCCTTTAAATGCCTTGAAATCTAAGGATATTGTCTCATTCTGTTTTGCTTTTCTGCACAGCATCCAGGATAGTTGCCTGGGCTTACTAGGTGCTAGATAAAATATTTATTATTTGTTGACTAACTGATTATCTCTTTGGCCCTTTGAACTGTTGAAGCTTTTAAGATGGGTCTTGAGTTATAACTGCTCTATGAAAGGCACCGTGTGAATAGTCAGGTGAGTTACCAAATGCCATTTTCATTCTTGCCTTGAACCTTGCTCACACTGCTCTCTCTCCTCTTCCCTCCACTGGTTTTTCACTTTTCAAAGTCTGTTTCGGGGTTTTATCTTCTCCATGCAGCCTTTTCTGATTGTTGCCATACATGGTGATCTCTCATGCTGCTAAACATCTTATCTGCATTAGTATTTTATTTTATTTTTTTTTAGAGGGGAGAGGTCAGAAGGAGAGGAAGAGAGAGAATCTTAAGCAGGCTCTACCCCCAGTGAGGAGCCTGACAAGAGGCTCAATCTCACAATCCTGAGATCATGACCTGAGCCAAAATCAAGAGTTGGACACTTAACCAATTGAGCCACCCAGGTGCCCCTGCATTAGTTCTTTATAATAAAATAGCTGATGACTTTTAGTTCAAAATTATCAACTTACTCAAATTGTAAATGGCTTCTTGGTTTGACTTTTTTCCTAAGTATATAATGATCTTTATGAAAGCAGGGACCAAGTATTATCCATTTGGGGCATAGCTAGATCCTGGTGCTCAACTGACGCCCTGAGAAATCAATTGGCTCTGCCTCTCTCCATGTTGGTTTCATTCTCAGCTTCTTCCTATGTGGTGACAAGATGACTACCAAAAGGTCTAGCTTAGTAACCCCTTGTGGAAAGGAAATTTTTTCTAAAAATTTCAGCAAAAGATCTGGAGTTGACTCTCATTGGTTCAACGAAGGTCTTGAATTCAACTTTGAGCCAATCACTGTTGCCAGGAGGTTGATTTGCTCTGATAGGCAGGCTAGAGGATCTGCCCACTGCTATAGTAACCATATATTCTGGATTGTATGAAGCAGTCCAAGTTTGTACTTGTTGTCTTTGCTAAGTGGCTTAGCATTTACCCTGGTTTCTTCCTTTTTAATAAAATATTATTAATAGTGAATTAAACAGAAATGGGTTTTGTAGACCTGCACTTTGTACTCCAATTTTTACCATGGACTTCTATAATTGAGTGAAAGAAGCATAGGCAGTGAACAGATTTGATTTTAGCCTATGGTTAAGCCTAAGTGTCACCCAGTCATGATGACTCTCTTGTCCTGACTCTTTTCTGACATGAAATAACTAACACCTCCCCTTTAAGGACAGCAAGGTGGATGCCTAGAGAGGAGCAGCTAGGACTTTCTAACTCTTTAGGTTATGGGTGGTGTTGGGTGCTGTCCCTACTGGTCACAGAGGTGACTGTGTCTTATGCCAGGCATCCAGCTTGTGGGATCAACAGGAAATGTGGAATCTATAGGTAAGATATATGTGAAGTATGTGGAGGAAATGTGTGTTTGGCACAGAGAGTAATCTGCATTCTCTGGCTATGGTGGTTTTGTCTATTATTGTGTGGTGAAATATGCAGCTATTTATTTGATTGCTAGGTAATGCCTTTCTGTTTTGTAATAATATTTATGTTATTTTGACAGCAATGAGCTAAAAAAGGGAATATTTAATGAAAAATTAGAGAATGGCTTTCCATTTCTCAAGAGAGTTGATGATGAAGATTAGCTTGTACAAGATATTTGTTGACATTTATCATCCACTATGGGGGGGGGAGGCAAAATATTATTATTGAACACGTGAAACCAGAAGGCACAAATCTACTGGAGTATGAGAATCTACTTCAGGGGTGCCTGGGTGGCTTAGTCATTAAGCGTTTGCCTTTGGCTCAGGTCATGATTCCAGGGTCCTGGGATCGAGCCCCGCATCAGGCTCCCTGCTCCGCGGGAAGCCTGCTTCTCCCTCTGCCCCTGCTTGTGTTCCCTCTCTCGCTGTGTCTCTCTCTGTCAAATAAATAAATAAAATCTTAAAAAAAAAAAAAGAATCTACTTCAAATGTTGGCAGTTGTTTTAAGAAGATTGTGGCTATGTTCTCCTCTAGGATTTTGATGGATCCTGTCTCACATTGAGGTCTTTCATCCATTTTGAGTTTAACTTTGTGTATGGTGTTAGAGAATGGTCGAGTTTCATTCTTCTGTATATAGCTGTCCAATTTTCCCAGCACCATTTATTGAAGAGACTGTCTTTTTTCCATTGCATATCTTTTCCCGCTTTGTCGAAGATTATTTGACCATAGAGTTGAGGGTCCATATCTGGGCTCTCTATTCTGTTCCATTGGTCTGTATGTCTGTTTTTGTGCCAGTACCATGCTGTCTTGGTGATCACTGCTTTGTAATATAGCTTGAAATCAGGCAACGTGATGCCCCCAGCTTTGTTTTTCTTTTTCAACATTTCCTTGGTGATTCGGGGTCTTTTCTGATTCCATACCAATTTTAGGATTGTTTGTTCCAGCACTTTGAAAAATGTCATTGGAATTTTGATCGGGATGGCATTGAAGGTATAGATTGCTCTGGGTAGCATAGACATTTTAACAATGTTTATTCTTCTGCTCCATGAACATGGAAAGTTTTTCCATCTTTTTGTGTCTTCTTCAGTTTCTTTCATGAGTGTTTTGTAGTTCCTAGAGTATAGATCCTTTACCTCTTTGGTTAGGTTTATTCTGAGGTATCTTATGGTTTTTGGTGCTATTGTAAATGGAATCATTTCTCTAATTTCTCTTTCTACAGTTGCATTGTTAGTGTATAAGAAAGCAACTGATTTCTGTGCATGATTTTGTATCCTGTCACATTACTGAATTGGTGTATGAGTTCTAGTAATTTGGGGGTGGAGTCTTTTGAATTTTCCACATAAAGTATCGTGTCATCTGCAGAAAGAAGAGTTTGACCTCTTCTTTGCCAATTTGAATATACTTTATTTCTTTTTGTTGTCTGATTGCTGTTGCTAGGACTTCTAGTACTATGTTGAACAATAGTGGCGAGAGTGGGCATCCTTGATGTGTTCCTGATCTTAAGGGAAAGGCTCTCAGCTTTTCCCCATTGAGGATGATATTCGCTGTGGGTTTTTCATAGATGGATTTTATGAGCTTGAGGAATGTTCCCTCTATCCCTATACTCTGAAGAGTTTTAATCAGGAAAGGATGCTGTATTTTGTCAAATGCTTTTTCTCCATCAATTGAGAGGATCATATGGTTCTTCTCTCTCCTCTTATTAATGTGATTCTATCACATTGATTGATTTGCGAATGTTGAACCACCCTTGTATCCCGGGGATAAATCCCACTTGGTCATGGTGGATGATCCTTTTAATGTATTGTTGGATCCTATTAGCTAGGATTTTGTTGAGGATTTTGGAATCCATATTCATCAGGGATATCGGTCTGAAATTCTCCTTTTTGATGGGATCTTTGCCTGGTTTGGGGATTAAGGTAATACTGGCCTCATAGAATGAGTCTGGAAGCTTTCCTCTGTTTCTATTTTTTGAAACAGCTTCAGGAGAATAGGTATTATTTCTTCTTTGAATGTTTGGTAGAATTCCCCTGGGAATCCATCAGGCCCTGGACTCTTGTATTTTGGGAGGTTTTTGATCACTGCTTCAATCTCATTACTGGTTATTGGCCTATTCAGGTTGTCAATTTCTTCCTGTTTCAGTTTTGGGAGTTTATAGGTTTCTAGGAAGGCATCCATTTCATCCAACTTGCTCAATTTATTGGCATATAGTTGTTGATAATAGTTTCTAATAATTATTTCTATTTCCTTGGTGTTAGTTGTGATCTCTCCCCTTTCATTCATGATTTTATTAATTTGGGTCCTTTCTTTTTTCTTTTGGATAAGTCTGGCCAGTGGTTTATCGATCTTATTAATCAAGATAAAAAGCTTCTGCACAGCAAAGGAAACAGTCAACAAAACAAAGAGGCAACCCACAAATGGGAGAAGATATTTGCAAATGACACTACAGATTAAGGGCTGGTATCCAAGATCTATAAAGAACCTCTCAAACTCAACACCCAAAAAACAAATAATCAAGTGAAAAAATGGGCAGAAGACATGAACAGACACTTCTCCAAAGAAGACATACAAATGGCTAACAGACACATGAAAAAATGCTCATCATCATTAGCCATCAGGGAAATTCAAATCAAAACCACATTGAGATACCACCTTACACCAGTTAGAATAGCAAAAATTGACAAGGCAAGAAACAACAAATGTTGGAGAGGTTGTGGAGAAAGGGGAACCCTCTTACACTGTTGGTGGGAATGCAAGTTGGTACAGCCACTTTGGGAAACAGTGAGGAGGTGCCTCAAAAAATTAAAAATAGAGCTACCCTATGACCCAGCAATTGCACTCCTGGGTATTTACCCGAAAGACACAGATGTAGTGAAAAGAAGATCCATATGCACCCCAATGTTCATAGCAGCGATGTCCACAATAGCCAAATTGTGGAAAGAACTGAGATGCCCTTCAACAAATGAATGGATAAAGAAGATGTGGTCCATATATACAATGGAGTATTACTCAGCCATCAGAAAGGATGAATACCCAAGTTTTACATCAACATGGATGGGACTAGAGGAGATTATGCTAAGTGAAATAAGATCAAGCAGAGAAAGTCAATTATCATATGGTTTCCCTTATTTGTGGAACATAAGGAATAGCAGGGAGGATGTTAGGAGAAGGAAGGGAAAAATGAAGGGGGGAAAATCGGAGGGAGAGATGAACCATGAGAGACTACGGGCTCTGAGAAACAAACTGAGGGTTTTAGAGGGGAGAGGGATGAGGGGATGCGTTAGCCTGGTGGTGAGTATTAAGGAGGGCACGTACTGCATGGAGCACTGGGTGTTGTACGAAAACAGTGAATTGTGGATCACTGCATCGAAAACTGGTGATGTATTGTATGGTGACTAACATAATAAAATAAAATAAAATAAAATAAAAAATAAAGCCAAAAAAAAGAAGATTGTGGCTAATAATGATGAATTAATGTGCATGGTGAATGTAGATGCTTTTGAGTTTCATTCTGTGAAGCATAATTCTTCATTCAGATTGAGTGACTGCTCATTTAAATTAATTTTACTCATTTTCTATACCAAGGTTTCCTGTGAAATATAAAAAGTAATATAATAACTGTTAACGTTTTGACTCCATTAAGAAGAACTTTTTAAACGGTTAAATGGTGCTAACTTTATATCTACCTCCTGAGATGCTTCAAACAGAAAATTAGTTAATTTCTGGGGCATTGGGGCTCAGTTAAGCAACCAACTCTTGGTTTGAGCTCAGGTCATGATCTCATGGGTTGTGTTACTGAACCCCATGTAAGGCTCCACGCTCAGCTGGGAGGGTCTGCTTGAAGATTCTCTCCCTCGCCTGCTGCCCCTCCCCCCACTTGAGCATGCACAAGCTCTCTCTCTCTAAAATAAATAAACAAAAGTCTCTCTAAAATGAATAAACAGAGATTCTGTTTTTTATTTTAGAAAGAGAGAGCACGAGCAGGTGGAGGGGCAGAGGGGGGAGAGGGAGAGGGAAAGAGAATCTTGAGCAGACTGGGCACCGAGCACCACCCTGACCCAGGCTTGATCCAGCGACCAGGAGATCACCACCCGAACGGAAACCAAGAGTCAGTGGCTTAACTGACTGAGCCACCCAGGAGCCCCAATAAATAAATCTTGAAAAAAAAAAAAGAAAATTAGTTAATTTCTATAATGGTTTGAATTTTTCACCAAACTATTGGAAACAAATAAATCTGGAAATTCATTCTATTGAAGGTGAAACATTGTAATAATAATATAACATTATTGTGAATTTTGCCATAAATTAAATTAAAAAGTTTAATATTGAAGATGAAATTACTTTTAACATAATACAATTTTTGGTGCAACACAATGTCAAAGTAAAACAAAATTTTCACTAAACTGTGAAATGTATAGAGCTAAGTTGTGCTTGGAATTAGCTGCATCTAAATAAGCTGTGATATTCTACTAATTAATTTGGGACGCCTGAGTGGCTCAGTCAGTTAAGCGTCTGCCTTTAGCTCAGGACATGATCCCGGGGTCCTGGGTTTGAGCCCCGCATGGAGCTCCCTGCTCCCCAGGGAGCCTGCTTCTCCCTCTCCCTCTGCTGCTCCCCTGCTTGTGCTCTTTCTCTGTCAAGTAAATAAATAAAATCTTAAAAAAAAAATAGAGTTTTGCTGTCAAATTTTACACAATTTTTATACAAAAACATTTTCCAAACATTTCTTGTGATTAAAGTTGGATTAAAAAAAATCCTACTTGCGGGCGCCTGGGTGGCTCAGTTGGTTAAGCGACTGCCTTTGGCTCAGGTAGTGATCCTGGAGTCCCAGGATCGAGTCCTGCATCGGGCTCCCTGCTCAGTGGGGAGTCTGCTTCTCCCTCTGACCCTCCCTGCTCTCATGCTCTCTCTCTCATTCTCTCTCTCTCTCAAATAAATAAAATCTTTTAAAAAAAATCCTACTTGCTTTTTTTCAGCTCCCTAATAATCAGATATTAGAAATGTTTGAATCTATAGACAAGAGGTGATTGAAGCTTTCAACAATTTCAAATTTATTAAGCATAAAATGCAATTTGGAAAAACAGTACAACTTTATGAGAACATTTAAATTCTAAAACCATTAATTCTTTAGAAAATACCTTTGATATTGTACTAGAGACAGATATGGTTAAGAAATTGATTGAAGTACTTGATGTATGAAGAATACTTATTCTGCTTGTTATTTTTAATGTTCAAAAAATCAATATAAAGAAATTTTTCTTCCATTGTGATATAATGGTGATGAATGTGTTTTTTTAAAGAAAAAATTTACTTTTTTTAAAAGAGTTTATTTATTTGAAAGAGAGAGAGAGAGAACATGTGTGCAAGCACAAGCAGGGTGAGTGGCAGGCAGAAGGAGAAGCGGGCTCCCTGCTGAGCAGGGAGCCCCACAGGGGACTTGATCCCAGGACCCTGGGATTATAACCTGAGCTGAAGGCAAGTACTTAACCGACTGAGCCACCTAAGTGCATGAAAAAATTTATTATTATATAATTATTATTATAAAATAATTATTTTATAAGTGTCCACCTATTTAATAAAACCAACTTGTTGGTTAGTAAATACATATTTCCAAAATTATATAATTGCAATTAAAAAAAACCGCTTACTTTAAAAAGTGTCCCAGTTTGAAGGATCAATTATGTGGTCATTCTAGGATTGGGAGTGATCAGCCCCAGTCGAAATCCCCAAGCTGAGCGTGAGAGATGAGGAATTCTCCAAAGGGAATAAAGAGGGAATGGGTGCTAGATAGACCAACCCGATGGTGTACATAGCCTCCCCTTATCTGAGATTTTACTTTCCCTGGTTTCTGTTACCCACGATCAACCACAGTCCAGAAGTAGACGATCCTCCTTCTGACATCTTGTCAGAAGGTCAATAGTAGCCTAATGCTACGTCACATGCTTACATCATTCACCTCTCATCTCATCATGTGGGCATTTTGTCATTTCACATCATCACAAGAATATAGGTGAGTTCAGTACAATAAAATATTTTGAGAGAGAGGGGCAACATTCACATGACTTTTATTATATTGTTAAAATTGTTTTTATTTTATTATTATTGTTAATCTTTAACTGTGTCTAATTTATAAATGAAACTTTAACATAAGCCTGTATGTACAGGAAAAAACATAGTCTATGTAGGGTGCGATACTATGTGAAGTTTCAGGCATCCCCTGTGGATAAAGTGGGGACTACTCTAAACCCAAGTACCAGATCAGGACTCAGGCTTTCTGGTTATACTTCTGATGCTCCAGTGCTGAAGTTCATTTTCCATTCTCCTCTACTCTTTCAAGGCATAACATTCCATCCTTGTGGCCCTCTGTTTGCCAGCTTCTCAGGGCAGTTCCAAAAAGCGTAGTTTCCTTGAGGTCCCTGACAGCAGCCAAGAGGTTTCTTCTTTCAACATTTCTAAAAGCTGCAAAGAGAACACGTATCAGTTCACTGTAAAACAAATTCATAATGCTTAAGTCGTTGTTCTCAGCAACGTGAGTAAAAATTGGAGCAGAGGCAGAAGCTTTCAAAGAAGCCCTCAGGAAAGATGAGAAGAGACTAAAGTACTACACAAGTAGTAGATTTCATCAGCTTCTCCCACTCCCACCCCCAGGGTCCCCCTCACCCCCTGCCATAATAAGCTATGGTTGCCAAAGCAAAGTCGTCACTCCATTAATTATGAAGTAAGGAGAAAAAAATGGGTATTGATCTTAAGCAATTCCATTCTACTCATTCAGTATTAACTGAAAGTTATTCCTCTGATACCACTTAAAAGAAATCTTCTGAGGCACGAAAGAAAATAATGTTTAAAATATTCATTCAAGGTTAAGCGAACTTAGAGTTGAACTTCTATAAACAATATCTTAAAGTCTGAACTGGATTTTATGTGCAGGACAGAATGATTTCTGAATTCTCTTTAGAGCTCATGCTTCAAGAACTCGCCTTCTGATGTGCATGGTCAGGGGTGGATGGAGTGTGTGTCTAGCAGGTGCTGGGGTAATGTGCCGCCCCTCACGCGGAAGTGCCCCGGGTGAAAGCCACACCCATTCATTCACTTACTGATTTATTCCATCACTCTTTCTGAACACCAGGATTTGGGTAGCACCAATTTAGGTATGACGTTATACCAATCCAGATATGATATACCAATCTAGGTATAATAATATACTACTCTAAGTGTAGTATTTTTGGCTAATGCTTATATAATGCTGACTATATGCAATATATTGTTCTGAATGCTTTATACATATTAACTCATTTAACTTTCACTACAACTTAGGGGGGAAATATAAACATCATCACTCCACTTTACAGAGGAGAACACTGAGGCATGAAGCTAAATAACCTGCCCAAGGTCACACACCTGTGGTACAGTTTGGACCCAGGCAAGTTAGCTTTAGAGTTTGTGCTCTTAATTGTTATGCCTTGCTGTAGCTATTACAAACATCTTTTCTATCTACGGTAACATCCAAGATGTCCTTTAGTGACTGTAAAACGCTTTTAGTTCAGAATGTCTATCCTCACACTCTAGAACAGGAGCTGAATAGATTTATATGCTTTTAAAGGGTGATACAGTGAGCTTTCATATTTATTTCAGTCTCTTTTTAAAGGAATTGGTGAAACCTTTATGCAGAAATGCCTAAATCTCTGTTCTAGGTTATGTTATTTTATTTTTTTAGTGGAATGCATATAGATTTAGCAGTAAAAAGACCTCGTTTGTTATTGAAACTCCACCACTAGTTTCCTTACCAGCAAAATAAGTAGATCCACGCCAACTTGGCAGGGTTGTTGTGGGAGTTAATAGAGACTAGTTTCTTGACTCCAAGGATGTTCTACAATTTAATTTTTACTGTAATTCAGCACCTAACCTAGTGTCTCTTACCTTATGGGAGTTTAATAAATATTGATTGAGTGATGAATAAAAGTGCCTGAAACATATTATATTTTATTGCCTCTGAGAACACCTTTTCATATTTTAACTTTTCCAAAGTTAGGACATGTCCCACAATCAATGGAATATCACAATGGATCTCAGCCTAATGGATGTTGAGATGTAGTTGTCATTGCCCATAAGGCTGTGAACTTGGTTGTTATTCCAGGAGCATTCAAGGAGTGAATGTAAGTCCTGGCTGCTATTTGAAAATCTTCCATCAACTTTTCCGTAAAAGACTGTACACCAAAACTTGCAGAATGGGTGCTAGTGGTTTGGAAGAATACCCCCAGAAACAAGAGTACAACTGCTATATCATCAATGCATTTGATGGCATAGAGGATGGTATTCTATGGGAAAGGAAAAAATATGTATCACTCTGAGCCAAAAGGGACTTAGAAGGCTGAACACTGAGTATAAGCATTTTGAGTAATAACTTAGGCAGTTTATTCTCTCTCTCTGTTTCTTTTTGTGTACCTATGAAAATGATGCAAGATAGAAGTACATGTTGAGATGAGTCTAAAAAGCCCTTTCAAATAGAATTATGAATGATAAGCTAGCATTGTGTTGTTAAATTGGCAGTGTTCTTTTCTTTTTTGGTGTTGCATGTATTAAGAGGTCCATTACGTGGTTGGGTTTGCAATAATGCCATGTTGGGCTCATAAAATATGATAGTACGAGTTCAATAAATTATAGATACTAGCTATTAATAAATAACAATTATTTAATTTAAACATTATCTAGTAGATTTATATTGAAAACAGATCCTCTAATATGTACATTCCACACATACAGCATACAAACATATTTTCCCAGTCAGGAATTTTCTGTTCAGCAGTTTACTGCATTCTCATGTGTTTTGCTACCAGGGAAGGGTCTGTGTGGAGTTCAATCCAAAATCTTTGTCTTCAAATCATATTGGGAGTCTCTCAGTAGGATCCATAGGATGATCTTGCCTCCCAGTTTTCTGACTCTGAAATGTGAATGCCTTTAGGAGGCCAGTGGTTCCTAACCTGGGGTCTGAGAATGTAGTAATAAGAACATAAAAGTGGTTCAGGAAACTTAAATGGACATTTACTAACTGGAAGGCAATGAGGCCAAGGTTGAAAGACTTCATTTCACCTTCAATTTTGAAATATATTTTTGCTGGGTATAGAATTCTAGTTTGAGGGGCGCCTGGGTGGCTCAGTTGGTTAAGCGACAACCTTCGGCTCAGGTCATGATCCTGGAGTCCCAGGATCGAGTCCCACATCAGGCTCCATGCTCAGTGGGGAGTCTGCTTCTCCCTCTGACCCTCCCCCTCTCATGTTCTCTCTCTCTCAAATAAATAAATAAAAATCTTTTAAAAAAAAGAATTCTAGTTTGATACTCTTATCTTTTAACACTTTTATGATGTTGCCCCAATGTCTTCTCACTTAGGTTGTTTCTAATGAGAAGTCTGCTCGGATTATTGTCTTTATTCTTTTGTATATAATGTGACTTTTTTTCCTCTGGCTGGTTAATGGCCTTACCTATTAATTCTATTGCCAGTGTTCTTTCTTTTTTTTAAAAGATGTATTTATTTATTTGAGAGAAGGGCGGGAGGGGCAGAAGGAGGAGAGAGAAACTTAAGCAGACTCTGCACTGAGTGCCGAGCTTGAAATGGGGCTCGATCTCACGACCCTGAGATCATGACCTGAACTGAAACCAAGAGTCGGATGCTTAACTGACTGTACCACCCAGACACCCCTCTGGTAATTTTTTTTTTTAAGAAGACTTGACTTTTTAAAGCATTTTTTTTTTTTGAAGATTTTATTTATTTATTTGACAGAGAGAGACACAGCGAGAGAGGGAACACAGGCAGGGGGAGTGGGAGAGGGAGAAGCAGGCTTCCCGCTGAGCAGGGAGCCCGATGTGGGGCTCGATCCCAGGACCCTGGGATCATGACCTGAGCCGAAGGCAGACGCTTAACGACTGAGCCACCCAGGCGCCCCAAGACTTGACTTTTTAGAGCAGTTTTAGGTTTACAACAGAAATGAGAGGAAGGTACAGCAATTTCTCATTTACCCTTTACCCCTTGCCCGCACACATGCATCACTCCTCTCTTATCAACAAAACTCACCAGAATAGTACTTTTTTTTTTTTAAATCAAGGATGAACCTACATTGACACATCATAATCCCCCAAAGTGCATGGTTTACCTTAGAGTTCCCTCCTTATTTTCTATATTCTATGGGTTTGGACAAATGTATAATGATATATATACATGATTATAATATCATAAAGAGTATTTTCACTGCCTTAAAAATCCTCTGTGCTCTGCTTATTTATCTCCCTCCACCCCCCAGCAACCACTGATCTTTTTTATTGTTTCCATAGTTTAGCCTTTCCCAGAATGTCATATAGTTGGATCCAAAGAGTATGTAGTCCTCTCAGATCCACTTCTTTTGCTTAATAACCTGCATTTAAGATCCTCCATGTCTTGTCATGGCTTAATAGCTTATTTCTTGTAAGTGCTGAATAATATTCCATTGTCTGGATGTACCACAGTCTATCTATCCATTCACCTGCTGAAGGATATCTTGGTTATTTCCAAGCTTTGGCAATTATGAATAAAGCTGCTATGAACATTTGTGTGCAGGTTTTGTGTAGACATGTTTTCAACACATTTGGGTAAATATCATGGAGTGCGACTGCTGGATCATAGGTAAGAGTATGCCAAGCTGTCTTCCAAAGTGGCTGCACTATTTTGCATTCCCACCAGCAATGTATGAGAGTTCCTGCTACTCCACATCTTCACCATTATCTGGTATTCTCAGTGTTCCAGATTTTGGCTATTCTAACAGGTGTGTAGTGGTATCTCGTTGTTTTAACTTGCATTTCCTTTTGATGTATGACGTGGAGCATTCTTTCATATGCTTACTTGCCATCTATATATCTTCTTTGGTGAAGTGTCTGTTAAGGCCTTTGGCCCATTTTTTAATTGGGTTGTTTGTTTTCTAATTGTGAATTTTATGAGTTCTTTGCATATTTTGGATAATAGTCCTTTATCAAATGTATCTTTTGTAAATATTATCTCTGTCTGCAGCTTGTCTTCTAATTCTCTTGATATTGTCTTTCACAGACCAGAAATTTTTTGTTTTAATGAAGTCCAGTTTATTAATTATTTCTCTTTCATGGATTGTGTCTTTTGTGTTATATCTAAAAAGATATAATCATACCCAAGGTCACCTAGGTTTTCTCCTATGTTATCTACTAGGAGTTTTATAGTTTTGCATTTTACATTTAGGTCTATGATCCATTCATGCCTGACTATATATATATATATATATATATATATTTTTTTTTTTTTTTTTTTTGGAGAGATAGAGAGAGAGAATGAGAGAGGAGAGAGAGCAAGGGGGAGGGCAGAGGGAGAGGGAGAGAGAGAATCTCAAGTAGGCTCCATGCTCAGCATGGAGCCTGATGCAGGGCTTGATCTCATGACCCCGAGATCATGACTTGAGCCAAAATCAAAAGTCTGATGCTTAACCTACTGTGCCACCCAGGCACGCCAATGCCTGACAATTTTGGATTCAATGCCAGACATTGTGAATTTTACCTTTTTAGGTGCTGAATATTTCTGTATTCCTATAACCATTCTTAATCTTTGCTCTGGGATGCAGTTTGGTCCTTTCAAAGTTTACTTTTGGCTTTATTAATCAGGACTAGAGGAGGCTTTAGGTCTTACTACTGAGGCAGTACCCTTCTGACTACTCTAGCTGATGCCCCATGAATTGCAAGGTGGTGGAAATGAGCTATTCTTGGCCTTTTTTGAGCCATGGTGATGATGCCTCTGATCCTTTAGAGCATTCTCCCTGCACACAGCCCTGTTTCAGGTAGTTACTCCCAAAGCAACAGGACTCAGCTGAAGATTTCACTGGGAGATCTTCACAGCTCTCTTTCTGTCTCTGTCTTTATGTTTTTCTTTCCTCTCTGTCTCTCCCTTTGTGTATATAGAGCTCTCTCCTTTCTGGTACCCTGTCCTACAAACTCTGGTTCACTTGGCCTTTCTGGACTCCCAAATTCATCAGATGAACTCAGAGATACTGCCAGGCTTCTCCTATCTTTCCCCTTTCTGCTGTGCAGCCTGGAAATGCTCCCCAAAGGGTATTTATTTCCCCTTTCCCACGGAGTATTGTTCTGTGCTGCTTGATGTCCAAGAAAACCGTTATTTCACATGTGTTATCTGTTTTAGTTCAGGGCTTTGGATTTAGATAAACCTGGGTTTGATTCCTGGCTCTAGTGTTCACTGTCGGTGTGACTCTATATTTTATTTGTCATTATCTTAATTGAGCATGTTTCCACATCTCTCAAATGGAAGTGATAACACCTACTTTGCAGAGTTATTGAGGGATTAATGAGATGATGTATGTAAAACACACATAAATAGCTGATGTGTGTTAGGCACTTATGGGATAGGTTTTTTTTACATATCAGCCAATTTAATCTTTGTAATTATCTCATGAGACAGATACTATCATTTTACAGAGAAGGAAACAGAACTTGTATTATCAGGACCAGCTTTCAAACCCAGGCCATCTGGCTCCAGATCCCTGTTCTCAAACACCACCCTCTACTGCCACGCTGGGCATGACAACGGTCACTCAATAAATGGTGATTATTATTATCCTTCACTACCTGGAATAGCCAATTTTTATTTGGAATTACATCATGCTGATCAGAAACCCATACTGACATTCTGATGAATAAAAAAGAAATCTTACTTATATGCAGCCTGGGAATATTTCAAAACAAGAGGTCCCCAGGGGGGATACTTCCTCTCCATCTATGCTCTCTCAATCTTAGTATGGGTCTGCACTATGATGGACATATGTGACTACTTAGATTTAACTCAATTACAAATAAATTTAGTTCCTCAGATGGCACTAGTTATATTGTAAGAGCTCAGCAGCCACGAGGGGCAAGTGGCTACCACATTACAGCTCAGATACGAGTCATTTCCATCATCATAGGAAGTTCTCTTGGACAGCACTGAGCTACGTTCTTATCATGTCTCTCACCCACATTGCTACCCCTGAAGTTATCTCTAGGTTCTTCAGTATGTCTTCCTTGTTCACTCAGTAAATATTTATTTGGCATCTCCCAGACCTTGGGGGATAAGACAAGAGCAGAATCACACGTGGGCCACTTTCATACTTCTTCCCCCAGCCTCAACAGCTCCCTACAGGCCATATTCTCCTGGCTTCCTTAGCGATCCACTTTAGCATGTAAGTCTGAGCATATCTCCCCTCTTAGAAGCCTCCAGGAGCACTTCCCCTGATAAGATAATCTCATGGCTCCTTAGCCTGCACCATGGTCCTCCAGGATCTGGAGCCCTCCACTTGCAGCCCTTGGCCTAGTGCAGAGGCTCATGGAATGTCTGCTGCCAGGGGCCCTCCTGGAGCCATGACTCCAGCATCAGTGCTCCAGAGGTCTGTTCTGCAGCCTTGCTCTCCCAGGCACTGAGAACCAGGAGCCTTGAGCTGGCCCCTCACACAGGGGCTGTGGCAACCCCTCCAGGAAACTCTCCAGCCATGCAGTCCCCTTCCTTTATCTTGACCAACTCCAGCTCATCCTTCAAGATTTCGCTCAGGTGGGGTGCCTGGGTGGCTCAGTTGGTTAAGCGACTGCCTTCGGCTCAGGTCATGATCCCGGAGTCCCGGGATCGAGTCCCACGTCGGGCTCCCTGCTCGGCGGGGAGTCTGCTTCTCCCTCTAACCCTTCCCCCTCTTGCGCTCTCTCTCTCACTCTCTCTCTAATAAATAAATTTAAAAAAAAATCTTAAAAAAAAAAAAAGATTTCGCTCAGGTGGCACTGTCCCCTCAGTGGTCCTTGGACCTTGTAACTGCTTCTCTTATGGGGCTTAACTGCCAACAGTTCAACCAATATTTGAGTACCTCCTGTGTTCCACACACCAGGCGAAGCTCTGTGGATGCAAAGCTAAATGGGACTGGTCCCTGCCTTCTAAGACCTCTGCATTTACAGAGGGAGATAGTCCACTGACCCACCAAATAGAATATACAGTGGGACACACAGGATAATGGAAGGAACACAAAGCAGGGAGGTAATGCAGGCTCAAGAGATGTTGTTAAGATAGGGGCAGTAGCTTCTGGGAGGCTTTTGTCTAAACACAGTGATGGCCACATAGTAGACTTTCCACAGATAACTGTGGAATAAATAAACAGATGCATAATAATAATAGCCAACAGGTGTTGTGCACATATTATGGACCCAGCCCTGTGCTAAGTGGTTTTACATGCATCCTCTCACGATTCCACATAACCACCTAGAAGTTATGAATATCGATGCCATTTTACCAATGAGGAGACTGAGGCTTAAGTCCCTTGTCCACAGTCACCCTAGCTAGTAAGTGCTGGAGTAGCATTTGAATCTAGGACTATCTGATACTAAAGCCTGGTCTGTTTATCACCATGCCAGACTCTTGCCCATTATGAGTGCAGTAGGGCTTTGTGGAATGAGTAAGAGTTTCCCATGGAAAACAAGGGTGACAGACTTTCACATGATGGGAAAAGCAAAGGTATTTTATTTATTTATTTAAAAAAAATTTTTTTTTAAAGATTTTATTTATTTATTTGACAGAGACACAGGGAGAGAGGGAACACAATCAGGAGGAGTGGGAGAGAGAGAAGCAGGCTTCCTGCTGAGCAGGGAGCCGGATGTGGGGCTGGATCCCAGGACCCTGGGACCATGACCTGAGCCTAAGGCAGACGCTTAACGACTGAGCCACCGAGGCGCCCCAAAAGCAAAGGTATTTTATTTTATTTTTTTTTAAAGATTTTATTTATTTATTTGAGACAGAGAGAATGAGAGACAGAGAGCATGAGAGGGAGGAGGGTCAGAGGGAGAAGCAGACTCCCTGCCGAGCAGGGAGCCCGATGCGGGACTCGATCCCGGGACTCCAGGATCATGACCTGAGCCGAAGGCAGTCGCTTAACCAACTGAGCCACCCAGGCGCCCAAAAGCAAAGGCATTTTAAAGGTGAGGCTCAGAGAGGTTAATTAATTTGCCCAGGGTCACATAGTGGGGATTGGGAGTTTAAGAATGTTTCAGAGCACTCATTAAATGCCAAGCCTGGAGAGGATGAAATGAAAAATAGAAGAAGTTCTTCTTTTTTAAAACCCGCTTCACTCCCCCACTTGCTACGTAAAAATGAAAAGGCTATTGATTGGGAGGGCAAAATGTGCAGCTAGTAATGAGATTCCCTCTGAAAAATCCTTTAAAGTCTCCATAATTAATTTATTTGGGAGATGGAACCACCTGCACGTGCAAAGCGTTGAAATTATGAACAGCCCTGCTTGAGTCACCGCCTGAGGCTGTAGGGTCTGAGCCCCGGCATCGGGGCCGGGTCCGCACGCCGCTGCTCCGCCGCCCTCGGAGTCCTGTTCTCTGCGTCAATTATTGATCATATTGATCACGCCCGGGGTTCGAGCTGTCGTCTCTTTCTCGGCCACAGCAGCTCAGCTCGGCTGCGGTCTCTGCCCCTGTTCCTGCCATGTTGGGCTGAGCCAGGAGCGGGAGGTCTGGGGAGGAGGAGAAGCCCCTGGCCCTGGCCCGCTCTCCCACGCCGCTGCCCTGAGCATATCCAGGGGGACCACATGTGATCGCCGGAACTCTAGCTCGGAGAAGCCCCTTGCCGCACGGCAGGCAGGATTACCTGGTTTAGAAATGACGCGTTGAATTCAAGAACAGGCAAAACTAATCTATGCGGATAAAGTCAGAATAGTATTATCCGGGCGGGGGAGTATGGGCTGGAAAAGGGACATGAGGGAACTTTCTGGGGAGATGGACATGTCTGCCTTGTGCCTGATGGTCCCCTAGTACAATGGAGGTTTGTGCATTTTATTGTATGTAAATTATGCCTTAAAAAAGAAAATAGACCCGAATTGTGTTTTATAGCCTATCTTGTTTTCTTTCAGTATAGAAAGGTAAATAATAATAATAATAATAATAATAATAATAATAATAATAAATGGTTAGCTATGAGTGCATACTTTATACTGGCCATTGTTTCAAGCTTTTTTTAATTAAAAATTTTTTTTATTAAGACTATTTTTTAAGGGGAGATCTAGGTTTACAGCAAAGTTGAGGTGAAGGTCCTGCGAGTTCCCATATACTCCCTGCCTCCCTTTCCCCCCCACAGCCTCCCCCATTATCAACAGCCCCCACTAGAATGGCACTTTTGTTACAACTGATGAACCTGCATCGACACATCATAATCACCCCAAGTCCCTGATTTGCAGCAGGGTTCACTCTTGGTGTTGTATGTTCTATGGGTGGGTTTAGGCAAATATATAATGATTTGTATCTATCATTATGGTACCAGTTTTTTACTGACCTAAAAATCTTCTGTTTTCTGCCTGTTCATCCTCCCTCTCCCGATTCCAAGCATTTTTTAATCTGTCCAATTCTCCTAACAGTCCTGTAAGGCGGGGTTCTATTACTACAACCATTTTACTGATATGGAGGCACAGAGAGCTTGCCTAAGGCCATACAGTGGCAGAGGCAGGACAGGAACCCTCCCTCTGCTGTCGGTCATCACGCTGCCCAGTGACTCTCCTAATTCACAGTTGTGTGCGTTCTCCCAGAGGAGAGTTAGCGGCACCTTGACTTCCAACACCAGATAGTGGAGCTGGGGCTGCTGAGGGGGAGGGTGGTGTTCAAGGTGTCAAAGGGGAAATGACGACTCCCCTCGGGGGAGAGTTGGATCTGGGGGATGGAAGGGTAAGGTTTTATGTCCCATCCCCCAAATAGCACACAGGTGGCAGCACCTCTAATAGAGGGGACTACACGAACACCTGGGGCCTGGACACCCAAACACGGCCTTGATGGAGGCCTGGCAAAAGTCCAAGACTTGAGTCTGGTATCAAGGTAGTGAATGCTGTAGGCAGTGGAGGGGTCCACCTCCTATCATACTTGCTGGCTTAAAGAGGGAGCATCTCAGGGGCCTCCACCAGGGACGGAGAACCTGGGGCACCTTCCCAACTTTTCTCCTAAAGCCCTGGGACTCTCATATGTATAAGTGAGGGTAAGCTTGCCACCTGGAGCCTGGGATTAGGATTCCCATCAATGCTGATATAAAATAAGGAGCATATTTTATCTGAATGTTACAGAAAAAGTCATACAGGTTACATGATTTTGCAAAATATTTTTACAAATGCCATTATTTAATCTTAACAACAACCTTGTTTAAGAAGGATTGGCATTCTTATTTGACAGATCTGGAGAGAATGAAAGATTACAGCAGTGGATAGTGGCTGAGGCAATGCTGAAATCCAGGAGGCTGACTCCAAATCCATTGCTTGCTTTCTTATACCATGGCATCAGGGGCGTGCTTTGTGGAGAAAAGAATTGCCCAAAGGTGTCCCATGGGAAATTATCTTGATACAATGCTAACGCTAAGGAAGGCTATCACAAAGCTCTTGTAACAGAAAGGCTCAATGACTAAGTTAAGAAGCTTGAGTCACATGGTTTAGTGTAGAAATTTAAAGCATATAGTGTGAAGCAAGAGGAACGGGGTGGGTAGTTGATGTACTTAGGAAAGGGTATGCACAGGGGAAACGGGCTATACTGCCTGGATCCCAGCTTATGCAGAGCTCCTCTGTCCTACTTCTCTGCTACCTCAGATTTCCCTGCTGATTGGAGAGGTTATGAAGAGCAGAGTTGACGTTGAAGAAGGAGCTTGACAAATGAAATGTGCCTGGAGCCAACAGTGTACTTGCTCTATTGGAGATGCCATGGCAGTTATGCCTGGCCCATAATTATAATCACCAATTACCCTGATGAGCAGCTACAGATTTCATTTTGCAAAAGACTTGCAGGAGCCAGAATGGGAGTCACCAATGGGTGGCTGATTTAAGACCTCATAAATGTTGAGTGCCTCATGTATAAAGAATGTGTTGTGACTATTTGGAACCAAAGGCGCTTCATGTATATTTAGAGAGTCAAAAATATTTGATGTCTCTTGGTCTTTCATCCCTTTCTATGTTCAGCACACACATGCTCTACTTACTTCATCTCTGCTAACATGTTTGCACACGTAACCAACTTATTTATATATACTTAACACATCTAATGAATTCTACCTGTGTCTCACAAGCTATTTGCTTCTATACTTAGTTTCATTTATTCTTCTTGTTTGTGTTTCTGATTTTCTCTTGCAGAACTGAATATCTTAAATAATGTGAGAAACACATTCTGAATGTGTAGGAGAGTCTGTGCAAGTGTCTTTGTGGTGACTGCCAAGTAGGAACTTCTTGGACTAATGGAAACGTAGAAGAAGCCAAAGACAAGGAGTGTGTGTGAGCTTTGGAATTAGACTTGGGCTTGAACCCACTTCTGCCATTGACAGGTTGGGGGGTAGGTTCCTAACCTCGGTGACCCTTGGTTGCCTATGCTTAGAGGTCATAATGACATTTACCTCCTAGTGTTGTTTGAAGATTTAATAAGATATTATATTAAGCATTATTGCTGGCATGCAACAAATACTTGATAAATGTTTTAGACCCACATGAAGGATTCCCTTCCTTCCCATGACTTGTTAACTCCACTTATGACTCTCCTGAAGAATCAATTACCCAAGGCCACTTTTACAACAAGAGAATATGATTTGTATTTGTGGAACCATTCTAGACACTGTGCACCTACTATGTCCTCATGGTGCCACCAGGGAGGGAAACACATGTGCTGATGGGACACGCTTTAACCAGTTGGGAGCAGGAGGGAAGCTTTGGAAAGTCTCCTTGGGGTTGAAATTTATAGTGTAAGCAGGAGTTAGTGAATTAAAATTGGGAGAGGTGGAAAGTCTTACTTTAGGCAGGAGTAACAGTGTCAGGGATTAAAAGTAAGAGGGATTCAGTACATGTTGAGGCCCTGTGGGTGATTCTGCCTGGCTCCAGTGAGTAGGACCATTGACGGGTGACTTCCGGCCACACATGGACCAGTCCTGACCTTATTAAAGGGCCAAAGATGGAAGTAGGGTTGGAAAAATGGTATTTGTGTTTATTCAAGTCTAAGGAGTAAGAACTGCAGTGAAGTTAGGAATTTGGGTGAGAAGGAGGAGTGAGAAGTATCTGTGATAATGGGTGTTTTTATTCTATTTTATTTTTTATTTTTTATTTTTTTAAAGATTTTTTTTTTTTTTTTTTTATTCATGAGAGACAGAGCGAGAGAGAAAGGCAGAGGGAGAAGCAGGCTCCCAAGGAGCAGGGAGCCCGATGCGGGACTCGATCCCAGGACCCTGAGATCATGACCTGAGCCGAAGGCAGATGCTTAACCATCTGAGCCACCCAGGTGCCCATTTATTTTATTTTTTTAATGTATGAGATGGTTTTAGCCTCCAAATAATAATGTTCAATATAAAAGGGGTTTAAGTTCATGCCAGGAAGATGGTGGGAATCCAAGATCCGAGATGTCTCTTCCTGGATTCGTAGTTAATATGCATGAGGCTAAGATGACAGTGCATATATTCAACTTTGCAGTTGTGGAATTGAAAAAGCAACTTCATGTTTTTTTTCTCCCCGTGAGGGAAAGTGTAAAGGTGGAAGATTTAGCATCAGCCAAATTCATTCCGATTTCTTCCTGTTGGAATATAGCTCTTTCTCCCTGGTCAGCTGCAATAGGAAGTGGCCTTGAGAGATAGGGTGGATGTTGTTTTAATGTAAATAGAACTTTAAAAGATCCTTCCAGGAAGTAGCTCTCAGACAAACTCACTGACAGGTCTGAGATTTTATTGTATTAAGTTGTCCTTCCTGGGAAAAATGCAAGTGAGTCCGACTACCCCTTACCCTGACACAAGCTTTCTTCAGGAAGGGACACATGAACTTCATTAGGGAAAGCAGAAGGTCCATTATGAACCACTTTAATGTAGCTTTTATTCCGTTGGCCATTTGCTAATTTAATAAAGATTGCGTACCCCTGGTGGCTGATACTCAGAAATTTGAGAAGACAATTGTTGAAGGGTTCAGCAGGGCAGTTTGAAAGAAAACTAGAGATGCACTTCCCAATTTCTAGAGAGGGAGATGTGCCTGGCTCACAGTCCAAAGGAGAAGACCTTGTGGGCCAAGAGAACAGTGGACTCAAAGTCATTGGCCCGACTTACTTGACTTTGACACTTTTGGGCTGTGTGACTTTGAGTGACTCTACCTCTCTGAGTCTTAGTTTCCTATATTTAAAATGCATAGAACAGAATCTACCTCCTAGAACTGTGAACATTGTATGAGATGAAGTATATAAAGTGTTGAGCCTGCAACACTAAGTCTGTGACTTCAAGTGAGCTGGAGCCAGGAGAGGAAAATGAGGGTAGCCTGGGGCCCAGTGGACAGGATAGAGAGCCTTGCTCAGATAGGTGACTGCAGCCAGACAACGGCAGCCAAGAGCATCATGCTTGATGCAGGAGTGGGTGGAGGGACTTGCTGCAGAGGCTTGGGCAGAGTGGGAGGGGGCCACACCTAGCTCTAGCTCTTCTGTCACACAAGGCACATTTTTAGGCAGTATAGGGCATCCAACCAGGCAAGTTGGCAAAACTCAGCACCCTAGGGTCAAGGAGAAGGTAAAAGTGCTCTCTCATGGCGGGGAGGGGGATGGGTCTGGCCACTGATGGTGAGACTGTGTTCTGCTGCAACATCCAGAGAGGGGCAGCTGAGGGCTTCAGATATGTTGATCGCAGGTCATGGTAACCCTACATGTGGCCTATGCAGTGTTCAATGTTGGGACCGTGATGGAGGGGGCCCTCTAGGAGTGTAGAGCAGGGATTGAGACAGTGGGTAATCCCCAAGGCCAGGTATATATGCGGAGAAGCTGCCTTTTGGGGAAAGAGCCTACGTCTGGGAAGGAGAGGACCCTGATGAAAGCCAATTCCTGCTGCAAATGGCTTCACACTCAATAATTACAAGTGAGCTGAGGCATCGGAGCCAGAGGATGCAAGAAATGGTAAAGTAATTTAAAAAAATCTAATAAAGACTTTCAAATAAGTAAATTTATAATGTTCAAAGAGATAAGGAAGAGATAGAAACCATTAGGTAAGAATGGGATCATGGCAAAAGATCAGGGGGTTTTGAGGAAGAACCAAATGGAAATTCCAGAAACAAACGATGCAGCCATTGAAATGAAAAAAAAAAAAATCATTAAATGGTAGACTAGAAATAATTAAAGAGAGAACTGATGAAGTACATGACAGAGCTAAGTAAATGAGCCAAAATGGAGCACAAATGTGAGAGAGATTGTAAGAAAAAGAAGACAGATTAAAGGATTAAAAATATTTCTGATGAAAGCATCAGAAAGTGAGACAGGATATAATGGAGAAAAGGAATGACCACGAGGTGAAATGGTGGAGAATTTTTCAGTTTTGAAGAAAGCTATAAGGCATCCTTAATGAATTCCACAGTGTTTTTAAATGTATGAATAAAAACAAATGAATTCAGGGGCACCTGGGTGGCTCAGTTGGTTAAGTGTCTGACTCTTGATTTCGGCTCAGGTTATGATCTCACGGTGTGGGATCAAGCCCCATGTTGGGCTCTGAGCTCAGCATGGAGTCTGTTTGTCCCTCTCCCTCTGCTCCTCCCCTGGCTCTCTCTTTCTCTGTCTCTCAAATAAATAAATAAAATCTTAAAACGAAACAAGTGAATTCATAGCCCTACCATAGGAAAGCCAAAATATCAGAGAAAGAAAAATATTAAACTCTATAAAAGAAAAACATTACTTATAAGAAATGCATACTTCTAATAGAAAATTTGAAAAAATGTAAAGAAAATCATTATGCTAATTAAATTATAGTCAACTACTATAACTTGGGTGTACTTTTATTTCAAAACTTTTTTTCTGTGCATATACATTTTTTTTTTTTTTTTTTTTTTTTTTTTTTTTTTTTTTTTTTTTTTTTAAAGATTTTATTTATTTATTTGACAGAGAGAGACACAGCGAGAGAGGGAACACAAGCAGGCGGAGTGGGAGAGGGAGAAGCAGGCTCCCTGCAGAGCAGGGAGCCCGATGCGGGACTCGATCCCAGGACCCTGGGATCATGACCTGAGCTGAAGGCAGTCGCTTAACCAACTGAGCCACCCAGGCGCCCTGTGCATATACATTTTTGAAGAAAGCTTGATTCTTCAAGTATACATAGTTTTATGTCCTGCTTTTTTACATCGAATGTATCATGAATTATCCAATATTATTTTTAGAAACAATTTTAATATTGAAAAGTCTCAAACTTACAGAAATGTTTTGAGAACAGCAAAATAAAACTTCTCTTCCAAACCATTTGAGAAAAAGTTGCCTCTGAGGTTCCATCACTTCCAAATACTTTACTGTTTTTTTTTCCTACAAATAAGGACATTTTCTCATAGAGCCACAGTACAGTAGCTAGAGGCAAGATATTAATATTAATGTATATTAATCCTCAGATCCCACTCAAGTTTTGCCAATTCAAATAGATCTAGCTGGTTCAGAATCATGCCTTGATATTAAATTGTCTGTCTGGCCCAGCACTTCAGTCTCATCCTGACTTTCATGGCCTTTATACTTTTGAAGACCAAAAGCTACTTGTTACACATGATGTCCCTCAGTTTGGGATTTACTGATATTTCCTTATGATTAGATTCAAGTTTTAGTTTTTTGGTAGAAATATCACAAAAGTGATGTTAGCCTAGCAAGTGGCACACAATTTCAATTTGTCCTATAGCTGACGATGCTCACTTTGACCATTCGATTAATGCATCGTCTGCCAGCCTTCTCCCCAATAACGTCACTCTTTTCCTTTTATAATTAACAAGCATTTGATGGGGAGGTATTTTGAACTATGTAAATATTTCATTCCTCACCAAACTACTCTCTCTAGTTCTCTTTATTTATATCAGATGGACTCATGGTTTCCTATTTTATTTAATGAGTGTAAATCTATTACTATCATTTTTCTTTGGATGCTCACATTTTCCCAGATTTGGCCAATGGTATCCCTTCAAGCTTGGTTCTATGTCCTTTGACATGTTCCCATCATTACTGGATCATTTCCTTACTTTTTGGAACAATGAGGTGTTCCAGATACACCTTGAACTTTTTTTCTCCAGTCCTGGAGCCAGCCACTTCTTCAAGGAGCCCTGATTCCTTTTACTGGAAAATGATATTTAGAAACCTCTATCTAGACACTAGGTGTTTTCATTGGTATTGGGATATTGCTGTTCCCATACACTTCCAGTGGATGCAGCAAGGGGATATATATCTATATCTCTCTATTTCTATATCTATAGTCTCTTATATAGTCATATTTATATCTATCTATTATCTGTCTACCTCACACTTTTTTTTATCCATTCATCTATGAATAAATGTTTGGATTGCTTCACCATTTGGTTATTGTGAATAATGCGGGTGTCTCATTTTTGCTTTTATTTACATTTCCTTAGTGATTGGCAGTGTTGAACATCTTTTCATGTGTTTATTGGACATTTGTATATCGTCTTTGGAGAAATGTCAAGTTCTTTGCCCATTAAAAATTTTTATTGTTGTTGTTGAGTAGTAGGAGCTCTTTATATATTCTGGATATTAATCCCTTATCAGATTTATGATTTATAAATATTTTCTCCCATTGCATGGATTACCTATTCATCCTGTTGATAGTGTCCTTTGATGCAAAAAAGTTTTTAATTTTCTTAAAGTCTTATTTATCTATTTTTACTTTTATTTTCTATGCTTTTGGTGTCATATCCAATAAGTCATTGCCAAATCCAATGCCATGAAACTTTTGCCCTGTTTTCTTTTAAGAGTTTTTAATTTTAGCTCTTTCACTTAGCTCTTTGATCCATTTTTTGAGTCAACTTTTGTATATGGTGTAAAGTATCCCATATTACTTCAAACTCTTTATAAACATAATTTAAGAGATGAGCAAAGTTATCTTAAAAATTGCTTTATTTTTGGACCTTCAGGATGCTTACCTATTTTTGCTTTTATAATTTTATTACAAGAGAAACTCAAACATTTTCTGAATTTTGTTTGTTTCCTAATATCTGAGCTAGTGGTGGGAGACAACGTGGCTCAGTTGAAGAAAGCAGAAAGAACAGAGAATGGGAATGTCAGTGATGGTTGGAGGGAGGGAAGAAGAGGGTATCTAAATCTCCTTTAGTATCAGCTGGTAACAACCATGTCCCCTTCCATCCTGCAGCTTCCTCCTTTAGTCACTGCCTGTTCCTGATTCACAGGCAGCTTACAGAATTTTACTCTCCAATGAGAATGACTTTATTCACCCATTATTATTTTGTGGCCATATTGCAAGCCATTGGTCCTCTGGGTGGTGCCAGTGGTTTTGTCAGAACCCAGAGGATCAAGGCCACTCAATAATAGCCACCCCTTGAGCTGTTAAGCAGGGAGATGAGCACTGCTGGAGAGGAAATGGCATCCATTATTTAGCCCATGATCTAGGGTAATGATTTTTCCCTAAGACATCACCCAATTAGAGTGCTTAAGGATGTTCAATTGTAACTGCTTGCCATTCTCTGATTGATTTGAGAAATAAAAAAAATTGCTCATTTCAGACTTCCGCTATAAAGAGAGGTCAGAGAAGAAAATCATGGACTATTAGAGCTTGAAGGACGTTAGAGATATTATCTAGGTCAGTGTTTTTCAAACTTTTTTAGCACTAGGTTTTTTATATAAGGGCGATCAGTCATAGTGTGATTGATTGTGATATATGATCAATCCCAGTAAATAAAAATGAAAAAAAGCTTATGCTTAAATTTCTCTCCTCCTTCTGCTGAGAAACCCTCTATCTAGTTTAACACCCTCAAACTGAGACCCTGAGAAAGGAACTAATGGGTTCAGAGTCACCCAGCTTGTGATTGGTGAGTATAGGGACAAAAATCATGTTTTCAATTCTTAGATCAGGACTCCTTAAACCAGGCAAGACATGGCATACTGTTCTGAGGTATTTTGTTCTTCCGGGGCAAAGATGAGAATGAAAAAGAAGCAAATTAATCTGGTACCTTGAGGATATCATCCCAACTCAGCAGGGAGTATGGCTTAGCTAAAGGCCATATAGCTATTCCTGGTCAGGGTTGTGAGGAGGAGGCCTCCTGGTGGGGGCTGTCTAAGGGTGCCTCAGGGGTCAAAAGCAAGGCACCTCCAAGGACTGGGGATGAGAAACACTAGGAAAACAATGCAAACTGGCCTGAACTGGAGACATGGACAAGCAGATAGAACATTCCATTCATTGGAGTTTCCACTAGAATTGCAATTGTAAAAGGCAGGGGCTTCATGACCTCCCTTCTGTGGGCTGTCAGTGAGTTGGGTGGTAGGAAACCCCTGGTTCTCCTGGTGGGAAGAAGCAGCCCTCCCACCATGACTGCCACTTGCTTGGAGGTTGATAGTGTGGTGCTGTGGGAATAGAAAAACGATGTGAGGGGAGGGAGGGTAGAGAGGGAAAGGTTTCTGAGCCTCTGTGATGCTTGACAAACTCTTGGCATAGAAAAGAATATCTCCTTGGGCTAAATCTTAGTGGAGAGAGTTGGGGGACATTTAGTGCTGGAGAAGAGAGTTTTTAGGAGTCACTGTCAGAGAGAGAATTTTTCTGGAGTCTGCTGCTGGGTGAGGGGGAGAGATGGCCTTAGGAGAGAAACTGACCATGAGAAAACTCTACTCAAAGGACAGCTAAAATATTTTCTGTGCACTGTTCTTTTTTGCCATTTCCTCAAGAGTCTGAGTAAAGATTTAAATTGGTTTAGAGCAGTCTTTTGGATTGTTGGACTCTGATTCTTTGAAACACAGAAATTACAACATGCATGGTCTTTAATTGTACTTGGAATACTTGTGGATGGTGACCTGAAGGAGACAGGAAGGCACCTAAGGCAGAGGACCTTGGCTATACTCCAGTGGAAGGAATGATTACATCTACTGAAGCAATGAGTTAAACTTGACGTGTCTGATCGGAAACCTATGAAAATAAGGTGTTGGGGGGGCTTGTGATCATCTGTCCCTGCTCACAACTGACAGCTAAGTGAGTGATGGACATGTTAAGACACAGGTAGTAGTCTCTTTGTTGGCCTGTCAGTGTCATCCTATTGGGGTTCTCTCAATTCCCAATCCTGAGTTTCCTCTGGAATCCAGAACCCTAGTTTTTTTTTTTTACCCACTCTGCCTTGGGCTTATGTTATAATGTGGAGCGATTGATATCCTCTGTTCTGGTTGCTCCATGCCCATGTAGGTCTAGTTGTTAAATATTTAGAATATCACCCCCGGTTTATCCTACTTTACCAAGTGTGCTTGGTGAAAAATCTATCCTCATGGTGAACATATGAGATGAACATTCTGTTGCAAAAGATTTTTAAATCTGTGTATGTGGGCTGTGATTGGGAGGTGGGGGTTACTTAAACTGGCAGACTAGATTTGTGGGAAGACTGTAGGCCACATGTCTATGTTTAGTCTTTGAGTTCTTGCTTAGCAGGTTTTGGTTTCAAGACCTAGTTTCCAAAGGAAAATATGAGTGTCTCAGTAGCCCCTCTAAGTGATAAATATTATGAACAACTTTTGCATCCATTACATTTTTTCCTCATCTATTCTGTATTGGAAATTATACTAGAGATAATGGAAAATATAACTGCACACAGTGGGTACTCAGACAAGTTTGCCAAATTCATGGTTGAGTTTTCCTCAAGGGGGTTGTTTTTTGGATTAGATAGGATTCTTGATTGCAAGTGACAGAAATTCTACTGTGACTAGTTCAGGTAAAAAGGAAATTTTATTTTCTTGTGTAGATGAAAAGGAAGAGGTAAGGCTTGGGACAACTGAAGCCAGGGACCTTTCTTTGGGCTTGACTTCTTTCTGAATGTCAGCTTCTTTGTCCCCATATTTTGCATAAGAGATGAGGTATTACTAATTAGTAGTTGAAAAAAACCATTCACACGATGTTCAGTAAGTATTTATCGAGCCCTGATTAGGTCGTAGCCATTGTGCAAGTTTGCTTTATGAAAATTTAAAAAATTTCTTATAGTTTGGCTCTGGCAAGCTTTGCCTTTAATTTCCTATATTAGTCATATTAAGATAAGTGATACTGCATTAATAAAACACTGCTATTTCTTAGTGGCTCAAGAAACCAAGGTTTGTTTTTTGCTTGCTCAAGTCCATTGAGCTTCTGGATAATTCTCTAGGACAAAGCATCAATATTGTGGCCCCTGCGTCTCATCACAAGGCCTCTGATTTCTGTATGATCACCTCAGCAGGGGAAGGGAACACAGAGAGGGCTCACCAGCAAATAAGCACTTCAATGCAGACTTGTCATATGACACCACCTAACCTACAAAGAAGGTAAGGAAATATAATCCTTCTATGTCTGGAAGAAGAAACCTAGATATGAGGCACACTAGAACTCCACTGTATTTCTGGAGTAGGATACTTGCTTCTGTCCTTCCTTCCCTCTCTCTCCCTGTTTTCTTCCCTCCCACTTGTCTTCAGGATTGGCTTTACAATTAGCCTTGGACATGACTCCCAGAGACACTGAGTAACTGACCATTATTTTAGTTCCACAGCTCCGATTTCAGAAAGTGTAACATCTGGACCAGGCTGCATTAGCCTGGGGTGGCTGAGGGTGATTAATGACTGTGTTTGTGTTTGACACACAGTACTGTACCACATTTTCAATCATACTGTGTATTGCATAACTCTAAGATTGATGGGGCACACCTCCTCCAGGTGCAGTGGTCTCTAGGAGACATCCAGATCTGCTGCAGGCTGGTGCAGGGGTAGCTAAACTGCCAGAAAGTCAGATTTCTTTAGCAGTTGTTCAAGTCTGAAATCCAAAGTGTTTGGAAAGCCTTTCAGGAAATATGATGCATTTTCAAGCCTTTTTTGCATGGTTGAAGTCTCCTGTGTATGATGTCAAATTAATTATGCATTTTTTGTTGCTTTGAAGTGATAATTTCTCAGATTATCTTGGCAACTTCTTCATCTGATGGGAGGAGATCTGTGTGTCACCCCTCAATTGTTTGAATTATTTCAAACCCTACTCCCGCATGGTCCTCTGGGGTTGTCAAAGGAAGCAAAAGAGGCACAAAACCATATTATTCTCAACACCTCAAAGAAACTCACCTCTGTGGCTGCCCATCATTAGGTGGCACAGACACATGAAACTATAACATTTATTTTCTTTTGTTAGGAATATATTGGCAGAATAACATAATGGTTAAAAAATGGCTCCTACAGTCAGGCCTCAGTTTTGATCATGGTTTTGCCACTCACTGTGTGATTTGGGGGATATAGCTCTTTGTGCTTTGACTTTCTCGGTGATAAAATGGGAACAATAAGAGTCCTGATCTCAAGGAATTGTGAGTCAATGCAGAGAAAGCACTTAGTATAGCACACAGTGGTTAGTAAGTGCTCAATTCACATTGACTTTCAGTATTAATAATCTTATGCTGTTCATACAGAGGATAGATGTTAATCCTTGTTTTTGTTTAATAAAACTTTGGAAAATGAATCTTTCCTTAAGAAACAGCATTTATTTATTAGTTTGAATCTGTCAAAACCTGAGGTGTAAGTAGGAGATATCAAAATAGGGCTTTTGGTGGTACACTTGATCTTAGCCAAAAGGCCGAGAAGCGATAGGGGCTTTTGGTGGTGAAAAAAAGATTAGGAATCAGTGTCCCATAATAAAGCAGAGGTTGCAAACTAAAGCGCACGGATGCATGTGGCCTGCAAACAGGAGTCTGATGTGAACAACGTTTATTTTGGGTTAAATGTGATTTAGCGCTAATGTTTAAGAAGCAAAAGATTCCACATAAAAATTAGCATCTTCAGGGTGCCTGGGTGGCTCAGTTGGTTAAGCACCTGCCTTCAGCTCAGGTCATGATCTCAGGGTCCTGGGATAGAGCCCTGGGTTGGGCTCCCTACTCAGTGTGGAGTCTGTTTCTGCTTCTCCCTCTGTCCCTCCCACTGCTCGTGCCCTCTCCCTCTCTCCCTCTCTCAAATAAATAAGCAAAATCTTTTAAAAAAATTAGCATCTCCTTTCTGGCTTGTATCTGGACCTTTTTACTGTTTTATTCAACATGTCTATGGAAGGCAGAATAATGGTCCCCGAAAGATGTCCATGTCCTAATTCCAGGAACCTGTGAATATGAGTGGTTACACGTCAAAGGGAAATGAAGGTTGTAAATGGAATTAGGGTTACTGTTCACCTGACCTTAAAAGAGGGAAGTTTTCCTGAATTGTCTGGGTGGGCCCAATGTCATCACAAGAGTCCTAATACACGGGAAAGGAAACGTGGTTGTGAAGAATGGTTTGAGAATCGCACTGTTGCTGGCTTTGAAGGTGGAGAAAGATACCCTCAACCAAGGCATGTAGAAGCCTCCAGAAGCTGGAAAGGCAAGAACACAGATTCTTCCCTGGACCCTCCAGAGAGAAACACAGCCCTGCCCATGCCTTGATTTTAGCCCAGTGAGGCCTGTGTTGGACTTCTGACCTCCAGAGCTGCAAGACAACAAATTTGTATTGTTTAAGCAATTAAGTTTATGGTAATTTGTTATAGCAATAATAAAAAACGAATACACTGCCGGTATCCCTGTAGGAAAAAACTATTTTTGCCCATTCTTAATCTTCATGTTTTGTATGTAATTCTTTTGAAGTCCTTCGTGATCCTGGCAAAGTCACTCAGCTGAACAGAGCTACAGAAGAAGCTCCCGGCTTCCCTACTGGAAAACGTAGATCAGTAAGAATGCCTTTGATGTGAGGTATGTGTGTTGGCAACTGTAAAGGACTTTCAGCTGTACAAGAGAATGGTACTTTCAATATTTAAGATAGTATTAAGTGATAATAATTACTGTGGAATGTTGTATTCCCTACTGTTGCGATTTTAGCACTGGATTTTCATGAGGTTTGCAAGAGTTCAGCATTTTTCTCAAAGACAGATTGGCTGGCTTGCTGGGTAATGTCAGTTGGAGGGGAAGATCTTATCTGAGAAGGTGTGTTTTATTTGTCTGTGCATAAATGACCATGGAGACCTTGGAAGGCATGAGGGCTGAGAAAGTCAGGAAGAAACAGAATTATTCCAAAGAGACCCTGGAGCAAGGGGGAGAGGCCGTTGGGAGCAGACATGATGGGGACTCAGACATGCATTAGAAACATGGACGGACATGAGTCCTATGGGAAGAGCTGCAACCAGGGCACCTTTGGGAGTGGAATTCTGATACCAATTCCAATTGTGTGTTTTTGGTTTTTTTTTTCACACTGCCAAGCAATTCTCTGACACCAGCTGTGTGTCCTACAATTCAACTCAATTTTGATGCTATCCACTTGGAGATAGTGTCAGATCCCACAGGATAAAGGCTCAATCTTACAAGACTGCCCCACGCCCCGGTCCCTTTCAGATGTCAATTGCAAGTCCAGGTGGTCACCCATGCTTCTGACAGACCAGCTATAGATGGGAAGTTCCCCATCCTTGGGTTCGATTATTTTGCTACAGTGGCTCACATTACTCAGAGAAATATTTTACTTACTAGATTACCAGTTAATTTAAAGGATATAACTCAGGAATAGCCAGGTAGAAGAGATGAGTAGGGTAAGGGCAGGAAGCTTTCAAAACCTCTCCAAGGTGCGCCATTCTCTCTGAATCTCTACCTGTTCAGCCATCCCAAAAGCTTTCTGAACTTCATCCTTTTGGGTTTTTTTATGGAGCCATCACTACATGGGCATGATTTATTAAATCATTGGCCACTGGCAATAAATTCAACCTCCAGCCCCCTCTCCTCCTTGGAGATTTGTGGGGCAGGGGGACTGAAAGTTCCAACCCTCCAATCACATGGTTGACTCCCCTGGCAACCAGCCTTCATCATTAGCTGGGGTCCAAAAGTCACCTCACTGACATAACGACAGACACCTTTATGGCTCTCATCACTTAGGAAATTCCCAGGGTTCTAGGAGCTCTGTTTCAGTAATAGGATGAAGACCAAATGTGTATTTCTTATTATAGATTACAGTATCATAAGACAATTTAAGAAAAGTCTCTTCCTCCAGGTGGATGCATGCCCACCTGGCATGTATCTTGGGGAAGGAACATGTTGGGGTTTCAATACCCCCACCCCCAGAAATTTGGGGGTAGGGCCTAGGTTCCAGAAATGGACATGGAAACCCTGACTTTTGGAGATTTGTAGAGTCATAAATAATACTTATTTCCAGGTCTGAGATCAAGAAAAGTGGGATCAGCATCAGAAAAGTTGGAATAGCAATTCCACTTCTAGGTATAAACCCAAAAGAATGAAAAGCAGTTAAATTCATTGAGACAGAAAGTGGAATCGTGGCTGCCAGGGGCAAGGGGATGCGGAAAGAGGAGTGCGTGTTTAATAGGTATAGAGTTTCAGTTTGGGAAGGTAAAAAAATTCTGGGGATGGATGGTGGTGATGTTTGCCCAACCACACAAAGGTACTTAATTCTACTGAAATGTATGCTTAAAAATGGTTAAAAGAGTAAATTTTATGTTATGTATATTTTACCTCAATGAAAAAAAAAGAAAGACGGTAAACACTCCTGCTCTATTTCTGGTAAAGTTGGACTGGATTGATGAGACCATAGATTGGATGTGTGGTACTGAGGACATGCCAGTGCTCCTTGAACTGAATGACCCTCCCATAGCTGCCTCAACAGCTGGCCTCCGGCGTGCGGGGGAAGAGCAGTCCAGAAACCCACCAGTGTGGGTGAGCTGAGAACGGGAGTCTCAAGATTGGCTCTCACAAGCAGCCTCCTTGCAGGCCTGAGCAGACGTGCTCAGGGCTTCCCCTGCCGCTCCCCAAAGTCTCCACTCAGATGAGTCATCCTCTTCAGCCCTGGGGCCTGACAGTGAGGGAGGAGAGGGAAGCTAGAAGTGCTCTTCCTCCCATTTCTACTTTGGGCGTCAGTGATGGTTACATTTATGTGTAACATGATCAGACCCCTTGACTGGTGACATTATTTCTGGGTGTGTCTGTGAGGGTGTTTTCAGAAGAGATGAGCTTTTGAGTCAGTGAACTGAGTGAAGGAGATTGTCCTCCCCATGTAAGTGGGCCTCATTCAATCTGTTGAGGGCCTGAATTGAACAAGAAAGTAGAGGAGGTTTGAATTCACTCTCTGCCTGACGGTTGGGCTGGGACATTAATCTCCTCCTATCCTTGGCACTCCTGGTTCTCAGGTCTTCAGATCCAGACTAGAATCTATACCATTGACCCTTGAGGTTTCAAGCCTTCAAACTCTACAACTGGCTTTCTGGATCTCTGGCTTGCAGGAGGCAGAGTGTGGAACTTACCAACCTCTGTAATCATGTGAGCCAATTCCTTAAATCTCTTCCTAGATGGATATCTATTTAGTTATTCATATATAGAGAGTATATATAGTAGTGTATATAAATACATATGAATATATTTAGTTAAAGAATAAGTGTATATATCCTATTGGTTTTCTTTCTCAGGAGAACCTTGAACCCCAACTAGTACAGCAGGGGACCATGGACATTCTCTCCCCTCTGTAGAGATTTAAGCAGTGGAGAATGAATGAATCTACTTCCCATGTTTCTTAAGCTGTGGGGTTGTTGGCAAAGGTATCTTTTTGAGAAATTTCTTGCGAGCAGTTGGGGTAACAGCCATTCTCCTGGAGGTAGATCTCTCTATGACATGGTACTCTTAGTGTATATTTAATTTTGGTCTTAACCAAAGAAATTATGATATGGACATCATCTCAGAATAAATGCAGTTGTGACATATTACACAATTTATCCTTCTGGATTCACTTATTCTATTTCACGTCCTCTCAAGTTTCTGAATGTTATCATACCCTTGTGGGATATTGGTGAGTTACACTGGGACTTTGAGAGGGGCAGATGGTGAGGTGGGGAAGAAAAGACCTGCTCCCATCCTTCTTCTCTATTTGACCCCCCCACACACACACCTTCCCCACCAATAACCTCTCTTGGTCCTGGGTCTTAACACAGAATTTCAGAAGATGGTAATGTTCAGAGTGTTTTTCTGAGTGGAGAAAGTCTCCCTGAATATATATAAAATATAATATATATTTATATTATAATGTTATGTATATGTAATTGATAATTAAATTATATACGTAATTATATATGTATATTTTAATTGCTGAGACTTAAAACTTGGGAACACTAAGACCCTTCAAATACAGAATCTTATATGTTAATGCTTTGATTGCTACCAGATTCGGAAGTTTCAAATTCACTCCAAATGTGAAATTTGCCACTGAAGGGAATGTTGACAGGTTGTCTTTGTATTTCAAAAGCATGTGACTTTAAAATTCCTTCTTATCTCTCCAGCATTTGCACCATGAAACTGAGCTTTTCCTGGACACAGCCCAATCTCTTCCTTCAGCATGATGAATTTTGAATGCTTTTTTTCTAGACACACATCTACACCAGCATGATCTCCCAATGAAGTCTTAAAGCCGGCTTGACTGAGGAAGCCAGCTTAGTAACTTGGAAGTTGCTTGAGCAGTGAGGTTTATTACATAAGCCCAGGTTCAAGTGTGACTTGTCTGGAAAGGAACAGGGAGAAATCACACACAACAGCCACTTGAAGCAGAAACACCCTGACCCAAACACTGTTGGCCCCTTTCCTTCCTTGTGGCTAGTAATTCACCGGGGAGAAATGAAAAAACTGTGGGACTTGGTACTGCCTAAACAAGAAACAAGCAAAGCAAGTGAAAGCCTGATAATAATTGCCTTTTGCAGAGGCAGAATTTACCTGAAGTCTCTAGGCACAAAGAAAGGATTCCAGCCCCCAGAAAGGATGCTACTGAAATGAGATTGGAAAGTGAATCCACGGGAAAGGCTTAATGCACCAGATTTATGTATGCTGTCAGTTTCTGAGCAATATAATTATTGTCGTTTTTCTGCCTTGAGCTGCTGCCTCCCCGTTTCTGGGAATAGGGCTAGGGCATTCCCACCTGGGGACATTTATTTCCCCTTCCCCCTCTTTGTTGCAAAGCTCACCCTTAGTTTTCTTTCTTTCTTTCTTTTTTTTTTTTTTTTAAAGATTTTATTTATTTATCTGAGACAGAGAGAATGAGAGGGAGGAGGGTCAGAGGGAGAAGCAGACTCCCTGCCGAGCAGGGAGCCCGATGCGGGACTCGATCCAGGGACTCCAGGATCATGACCTGAGCTGAAGGCAGTCGCTTAACCAACTGAGCCACCCAGGCGCCCCTCACCCTTAGTTTTCTATCCCCCTCAACTTCCACTAAATTTCATATTTAAAAAGCGCCCCTATTCCTGTTTCCAGTTGTTAACACAAATATGAATCAGGTGGCAGAGGTCCGTTTTTACAATATTGTATTGAGGTAGATTTCCATGTCTCTAGCTGCTAAGAAACTGCTGATAGTTTCAGATCCCACTAAGCTTTGGGGATTCCAGGACTGTGAAGCCTGCCTTGTGGTGTGGACAGGTCTATGGAGTGACCCCAAGATTGAGACTTTGATTCATGATTGCGTCGCACTGAGGGGCATTGCCTTGAGAAGATCGATTTGTTGGAGGTGAAGTTCTCACCTGCATGTGTGTGTGCCCATGTGCATCAAATCTCTCCCTCTGGTTTTCTGTCCTGTCCTGACTCTGGCGGAGAATTGATGGCTGTGTGGCACTTGCTTACTCCTTTTTAACGCTCTAAGTTGAGGATTCAGTGGGACCGTGCAAATGAATAATAGCTCGTGTTGGTTTTCTTCTTCCTCTTCTTTTTTTTCATTTATTTATTTCTAAATTTAAATTCAATTAATTAACATATAATGTATTATTGGTTTCAGAGGTAGAGGTCAGTGATTCATCAGTCTTATATAATACCCAGTGTTCATTACATCACATGCTCTCCCCAATGTCCATCACCCAGCCACCCCATCCCTCCATCCCCCTCCCCTCCAGAAACCCTCAGTTTGTTTCCTGAGATTAAGAGTCTTTTATGATTTTTCTCCCTCTCTGGTTTTGTCTTGTTTTATTTTTTCCTCTCTTCCTCTGTTTTGTTTCTTAAATTCCACATATCATTGAGATCATATGATAATAGTCTTTCTCTGATTGACTTATTTCACTTAGCATAATACCCTCTAGTTCCATCCACATTGTTGCAAATGTCAAGATTTCATTTTTTGATGGCTGCATAGTATTCCATTGTATATATATACCACATTTTCTTTATCCATTCATCTGTCGATGGACATCTGGGCTCTTTCTATAGTTTGGCTATTGTGGACATTGCTGCTATAAACATTGGGGTGCAGGTACCCCTTCGGATCCCTACATTTGTATCTTTGGGGTAAATACCCAGTAGTGCAATTGCTGGATCATAGGGTAGCTCTATTTTCAACTTTCTGAGGAAACGCCACACTGTTTTTCAGAGTGCCTGCACCAGTTTGCATCCCCACCAACAGTGCAAGAGGGCTCCCCTTTCTCCGCATCCTCACCAAAATTTGTTGTTTCCTGACTTGTTAATTTTAGCCATTCTGACTGGTGTGAGGTGGTATCTTATTGTGGTTTTGATTTGTATTTCCCTGATGCCGAGTGATGTTGAGAATTTTTTCATGTGTCTGTTGGGCATTTGTATGTCTTCTTTGGAGAAGTGTCTGTTCATGTCTTCTGCCCATTTCTTGATTGGATTATTTGTTCTTTGGGTGTTGAGTTTGATAAGTTCTTTATAGATTTTTGGATACTAGCCCTTTATCTGATATGTCATTTGCAAATATCTTCTCCCATTCTGTCAGTTGTCTTTTGGTTTTGTTGACTGTTTCTTTTGCTGTGCAAAAGCTTTTTATCTTGGTGAAGTCCTAAGTTCATTTTTGCCTTTGTTTCCCTGGGTCTTGGTCCCCTTTTATTAGCATCCTTATCCTCACTGTCATCACCATCATCACCACTGTCATCATAGTGGTCCTTGTTGTCATTATTAAGACCATCTTTCCTAACATTTATCCGAGTCTTCTCTGTCCAGTGCTATGTTAGGCACTTTAGAAGTTTAATCTTATTTAACTCCACAACAACGCTGCAAATTAGATATTCTTATTCCCACTTGGCAGTGAGGCACCTGTCTGAGTGGTTAAGCATCTTATACTAGGTCATAAAGTGAGTAAGTGACCAGCCAGGAAACTTGAACACAGATCTGTTTGACTTCAAAGCCTATAACCTCAATATCATACCTGATGCCTCTCTTCAAGAGGTAGCTAACCATTTTTCTAAAAGGGGTTTTTCATGCCCCAAACCTATGGGATTGGTAAAGCTGGATTAAACAAAAAACTTTCTTATAGCTGAATGCTAGGATGGAACAGTGGGCTTCTCTCCATAAACCCATTACAAGTATTAAGTGTTTGGTAATTTAATTAGCATGCACTCAGCTTTCACTGAAGTCCATGAAATACAACTGTTTTAGACTTATCTTACTGTGGTTTTGTGGTGATTTGACCCTTTGCTGATCCCCCTGAAAGCCCCTTCAAATGATATGTTTGCATTAAGTGTTCCTTTTTTGTAATGGAGTATTCCCATAGATGACTTTTTTTTTTTTTTAAGTTTTCTTGGCTTCAAGGAAGGGAGAGGTAGGAAAGATTATTAGCTCATAAGAGTTCATAAGACTCAATGATGAGGAATGTAAAAAAATCTGAAAAGCTCAACTCTTGTGCTGGATTAATGAACAACAGAGTGTCTGTGGGAAAGGGAGGTGTCTGGGGGAGAGCTGGAAGCATGGGAGGTTATGAAAGGAGGCTGACTACACTGTAGAATAAAATATCACATTTGTGGCTTATAAAATTTCTCTATGAGCGATTTCCTCCTGAACTCTATCATTGTTTCTTGACATGTTCAGGAGCCTGGCCTGTGCCCATTCATTTACTTTATAACAGCAACAGTGGATTAAGGTATAAGGAAAAAGTCATTCTGGTGATAGGCTGAAAAGAGAAAGGGAGACCTGATCAGAAAAATGTTTGAGGGAAACATATAAACTGTCATTTGCTCTGGTTTTCTCTGGTTTTACTTTTTATTTTATTTTTTATTTTTATTTTTTTTTTAAAGATTTTATTTATTTATTTGAGAGAGAGAGAATGAGAGACAGAGAGCACGAGAGGGAAGAGGGCAGAGGGAGAAGCAGACCCCCTGCTGAGCAGGGAGCCCGATGTGGGACTCGATCCCGGGACTCCAGGATCATGACCTGAGCCGAAGGCAGTCGCTTAACCAACTGAGCCACCCAGGCGCCCTTACTTTTTATTTTAAAAAAATTGCAGGGGAATACGATGCTCTCAAAGGGTTGAATCCTAAATACGAGAATCATTTTATCAGAGAAGAGAGAAATATTTAAAATTGGAACTGAGACAGGAGCTAGTGAGAGTCTCCTGGTTCTAGTGAAATCTGGGAAACGTGTTTTCTAAGCTAGAAGAAGTTATATAAGGGCTTTTTTCTTACTTATACCCTAAATCCTTTTGGTGGGTTCAGCTCTTCCAGATGGGTGCAAGGGGGGGTTTAATCAACTTAATCAAGCTAGTAATTCAAGCCAACTTTCAAACACCCAGGGGAGGGTAGAAGTTCTCCTGTCTCTGGTTCCAGAGTTTTCTTTCTTGTGATGGTGGCAGTGGGGTAAAGCAGATGAAGGGCACTAGGCTCACAGACATTTCAATTATTTACACTCACTGCAACCTTGTCAATGGAAGAGGCATTGCAGAACCTAAGAAGTTCTCAAACTCATGGGATTAGACATAATTCCTATGATTTATAATCAAGTTTATCTCTTCACAATCCCTCCTTTACTGTTCCACACCCCCTTCCAGATTTTTTCTAAGACCCTTTCCCTAAGGTGGAGCTAATTAAGCCAAATGTTGCCTTTATTATATTCAGTTTCCTTGATTTGCCTGTGGCTTCTTGTTTGTTTTTTTTTTTAATAATAGCATCATAGACTGGAGAGGGGGGCTTGTTACCAAGGCAACTGGATTTGTTGCCTTTGCTTCTTTAGTGTCAAATGGATGCTGTGCTCAATTTGCTCAATCATTTGTAGCATTATTTCTATGAGGTATGGCCTTTTTCTTTTCTTTTTTAAATTGAATTATCATTAATATACGGTGTTATATTTGTCTCAGGTGTACAATATAGTGATTCATCAATTCTGGACATCACTCAGTGCTTTTAATCCCCTTCACCTATTTCACCCATCCCCCTACACACCTCTCCTCTGTTAACCATCAGTTGGTTCTCTGTACTTAAGAGTCTATTTTGTCTCTTTTTTCTTTGTTCATTTGTTTTGTTTCTTGAATTCTACATATGAGTGATATCATATGGTATTTGTCTTTCCTTGTCTGACTTATTTCACTTAGCATAATACCCTCTATGTCCATCCATGATGTTGCAAATGGCAAGATCTCATTCTTTTTTTAGGGCTGAGTAATATTCCTCTGTGTGTGTGTGCACACACGCGTGCATGTGTGTGTATTACATCTTCTTTATCCATTTATCTATGGATGGACACTTGCGTTGCTTTCATAACTTGACTATTGTAAATAGTGCTACAATAAACATAGGGCTGTATATATCTTTTCAAGTTCATTTTCTTTGGGTAAATTCCCCACAGTAGAATTACTGGATCAAGTGGTAATTCTATTTTTGATTTTTTGAGGAACCTCCATACTGTTTTCCACAGTGGCTGGACAAGTTTGCATTCCCACTAGAAGTTATGCTGTACGAACTATTTTTGGTCTAATCTTCTCATCATCCCCAGGATGATTGATCATTGGGACCCCAAGGACAGAGGGGTCCAAATAGACAGATTTGAACCAGACCATGTTCTATTTGTCTCTGGTGGTCTCCAGTCCACACCCATGGCCACAGGGACGATGTGCCATGGTGTCATTAGGCCCCTTCCAGCACCATGCAGCCGGACTCCTGGGATTCTTGACATGACCGAGCCTTCCCCTTGGATGGCATCTCCTTCTTACTCCGGTCACAGCAATTTCCCATTTCCCATTTACTCCTTTTGGGCAATTGCTGTCAATTCACCGAGGTCATGTGGCCACATTTTATTCATTTTTGTTATCTACCACCTGGCTCAGGGCATGGCATATGGCAGCACTTGGTAAATATTTATTGAATTTTATGTGAAATAATCAATTTTCCCTTTACCTTTTCTAAGTAACCAATATATCAATCCACAAATATTTGTTAAACACTGTATTAGTTTGCTCAGGCTGTCATAACAAAACTCCACAGACGGGATGACTTAAACAACAGAAATTTATTGTCTCATAGTTCTGGAGGCTGGAAATTCAAGATCAAGGTGTCATCAAGTTTGCTTTCTTCTTCTTGGCTTGCAAAGGATCATTCCTAGTGTCTCTTACTGTGTTTAAATTTCTTCTTCTTGTAAGGACACTAACCAGATTGGATAGAGGCCATCTTAACAGCCTCATTTTAACTTAATCATCTCTTTAAAGACCCTATCTCCAAATACAGTTACATTCTGAGGTACTGAGGATTAGGACTTCAACATATGAATATTGGGGTATACAATTCAGGCCGTAACAGGCGACTACTACTTCTCAGGAACTGTCCTAAGCCCTGAATGTGAGAGAAAGGTGATTTTCAAAATTCTTGACAAAACTACCATGGTATGGATGGGAGCATTCAGGACTGGCCTGGCTGACTAGAAAGGATGCCTGAGTAATTAATTGCTGCACACATATTCATGCACACTGGCTTAGTCTTGGCCCCACACATGGCATCACGTGGCCCCAGGCCTCACGTGACATGTAGTCTCGTGGGAGACCAGACAGTGAACAAGTAAATCTGTGAGTGACTGAGTCAGCTGCTGTGGCATATGAGGGACTTACCTCCTGAGTGTTGGTGAGGGGAAGGAGAGGGAATCCTTCCCTGAGAAAATGCTTCCTGTCTTGGCCAAAGTTTCCATCTCCAAGGCCTCTTGCACCAATGCAGACATTGTCCCCTCTCCTTCCTTGAAGGATGAGTTTATACATATGGTTTCTTCCTGCCCATAGTACCCTTAGGACTCTTAGCCCTTTTATCTTTTGGCTGAGGAGTGACAGATACTACCTGAGAAGATAAAATTCAGGGGTTACCTTATGTTTTGTGGAATACTGTGAGATATTAGTAACTAAATAAAAAGTGGTGGGGGAGTAAGGTAGAATAAGATATAAGAATAGGAAAAATAGAGCCAAAGTAATAAGGGTAAAGGGAGAAAGGGAAGGGCTTCATAACAATAGTAGCTAACACTTATTATGCATCTTCTCTACATTCAACCAACATTTATAAGCACAGGCTATATGATGGGGATATTCTAGACATTGGAAGTGGCAGCAAATAGCAGAGAAGATGATTACTTTTGTGGTACTTACAGTCAGGCGAGCTGACTTCTTTTATGTGTTATAGTGGATGCTGCCTTATGCTGCCCAGATCCCCCTTCAGGACTAAGGCACTCATTCCTCCAGCTGTTCGCCAGTGTTGACAGCTGCTGGTTCATAGGAATTGTCCTCAACTACAGAGCCCTGCCTCGTGTACAGTTTTTTTCTTTCCTGGGGGCAGCTTGCATCTAATTACTAGTAGTAGATGAGAGGTACAAAGGACCAAGACTTTATCTCAATTCCACACAGCTCTGAAGGACGATCCCAGCTCTAGAGCTCTGTGTGGGATCGGCTGAGGCCTCTGTGACTGCATCATGCTGCAGCATATCTCCCTGTCCAATCCTGCCTCCTTTACTACCCCACAGGTGTGGACTTCAGGTAGCACTCTCTGAAAAACTTCCTGCATTCAATCTTCATCTTAGAATCTTAGATGGGAAATCTGACCTAAGATACATGTATTTGAAAAAAAAATCCCAACCACACATATGATGCTGTGATATTTTGTTACACCCAGTTTACAAGGCTTAAAGAGACTGAGTAACTTGCTCTAGATCACAGTGCTACAACATTGTGGAATTGGAGCCTGAACACATTTCTGCCTGATACCCTTAAAAAAGTACTTGCTTTTAAAGACTACCCTATCTTATCTTGAAGGCAGTGAGGAAGTTGGGCCTCAAGGAATGGGCAAGGCTTGGGCGAGAGTGGATTTTGAGGATGATTTCCCTAGCTCCCAAGAGTTAACCTGGATGTGCTCATTGCCTGGTAGGAATCGAGTCATTTACTATTGATCCTAAAAAAGCCGCTCTTCTTTTTTCCTAAAATGTCTCTGTAAATGCAACATATTGATTTCAGAAGGACAATCTAAGCCAATTAAAAAAAAAAAAACTATGAAAATATGGATTTTGTTAAAAACTTGAATCTATAAAGCCATTTTGATTTCTCATTATTGTGCTCTAACTACTGACTCTCATCAAAGAAGACCAAATGTTAACAAAGTACAGGAAGGATTGATATTATTGAAATACTTTGTCTCCATGGGGCTGAATTCTCTTACTAAAGCACTGAGGGCTTCTTAAATCCTATTTTGTGTGTGCGTATGTGTGTGTGCATGCGTGCACGTGTGTGTATGTGCGTGTGTATTTAATAGCCAATAATATATTTTTTCTGTTCATTATCTCATTTGAGAGTCACATAAAATCTGGTAGGCAGGTTTTGGCAACCCTGTACTGCAGATGAGGACACTGGGACTCAGAGATATTCAAGTGCCCCAGGTCCCACAGGTAGAGAGAAAAGAGTTGGTACTTGAAACCTAGTGTATCCATCTCCCACCTCCTAACTGCTAGAGCCTCTGCTCTAGAAAGGCATCTTCCTCTAGAACTTGTTCGCACTTCGGAAACTAAATCTGACGTCCATCCTCTACCCTCATCTGAGCCAATGATGGAATTTCTGTTCATTCCTCTATACCTAAACCGTTCTTGAATCTTTCACCTTCCTGTTTGCATCTTTACTTCTCCCTCTCTCTAAAACTCTCGTACTAAAATATTCATCATCTGTCACATAGACTAATATTCATTCAGTACATAGTCCCCTAACTGGCAGAGTAAACTCATCTCTTTCCTTTTTATTTTCCTGATTGTAAAGTAAAGCATATTCAATATATTTATTGGCATTTATTTCTTCTATGAATTACCTGTCTGTAGATGTTGTCTTTTTTTCCCTTTTGGTACATTTATCATTTAAAAATTTGTTTGCTTACTAATTAATTATTTAAAATAATTGCTTAATTATTGTCTCCTTGCTATATATATTGCAAACAGTTTCTTTCTGTTTATAATTTGTCATTGAACTTCCTTATAGTGTTTTGCTTGTACAGATGATCAATTTTATGTTATAAAATATGTCACATTTGGATTTATGCTTGCTGTCATATTCTGTTTTCTTAGTTTCTTTTTTCTTCCTTCCCTTTGTTGAATTTATAATGCTTTTTGTTACATTTTTTTTTCTCTAGTTGTTTGGAATACATGCATACTACTTGTATTCTTCTAGTCATTTCTTTTAATTATCGATATATATTTAAACATATTCAAAAATCAACATCTAGAGTTATTCTCAATGTGCTTAATCTGGTTACCTTGTTCAATTATTTAAACTTCTTACCACAGGACTGTGGTTCCTGGTGTCTTGTATTTTATGAAGCAGGAATATTTCTGAAAAATATATTGTGGACCTATATAGGGTTGTCAAATTTTATTTTGTTAAATAAGGACATAAAAAACCAACAACCCTACCTGATACCTGTCATCTCCCATTGCCACCACTCATAACAGGATATTTTAATGCCAAGAAATTAAGGAAGACATGGTCTTATAAAAAGGACAATTTGAAAAAATCAAATTAATACTTTATGTATTTTGCTTTATAGAAAACATCCATGTTTTTCTCATTTCACTGTGGATCTGTGAAAACTCCACATGGCCTGATATTGAAATGAAGACTGCTTTTGGGAATCATAGGCTACAACTAATTTTTTTCAGTGTTCTTTTCCCCTCCCCCACTTCCCAGTGTTTCTTGAATATTTCAAACCCTCTTCCTTCTTTTCTGCTTTCCCTCCCTTCTTTTGATTCTCTCTTGCCTCTATGTATTTGAAAATAATTTTTATCTCTTCCTGAAATGTCTTTCCCCTGCTCTCATCCATATGAGGGATAGATTTTTGAAGAATTTACATAATTCAAAATTAACATAATTAAAGATTAATTTTCTCACAGATCTGACAGAAGTATTTGTGATGGTGGGTATTTCTGTTTACCAGCTCAAGTGGTAATAGTGTAAACACTGTCTACAATTCACTTGGCATAACAGTGTTGAAAAATAAACAATTCCTGATGAATTAAACAGTGATTTGGAAACTGCATAATTTTGAATTTGTGCATAAATTGGGACTTTATTAATATTTTTATATCACATACTTTCAAATTAATTCAATGTTGCATAATATGCAATTGCCCTTCATTATACTCCTTTCTCTGATTTCTCATTAGGGCTTGATTATATCTGTGATATAATTGCAATAAATGCAGCAGGGACTTTCACGCATTCTCTCCCACAGAGGAGCTGCTCTCTGATTGGGTAGGGCCTGAGCCTTGATTGGACAACATGAATGTTTAACTAGTAAGAGTGCAGTGCCTTACCGGGAGGGTGACCCTACGTCCAATTTCCCAGGACAGCCCCTGTAAATTACATTAACCACCAGTGTGGTCACCCCCGGTCCGGACTCATTAGCGGCAAGATCCCTTGTGGGCACCGCTCACTTTGCGCATTCTGTTTCCAGGTGGCAAGCTTACCCACACAAGGCCTGCCTCCTCTTTTGGTTGTGCTTTGTTCCTCGCACCTGAGAGGACAAATCAGGGATGCTCTGCCCCACAGACACTGCCCTCGTAGATTCAGGGCAAGGCATCAATGGCTTTTTTTACCTTGAGCCTTTTCATATATTCCAATCCAGCATCTACCTGGACACTAGGTATTAGGCATGGTTGCCTTCTATTAATAATGCTGTGCTTTGTTTCCTCCCGGTGGCTTGTGTGAAGAGCTCCCTCTGTAGAGGGGGTAGTGGGAGGTGTGAATGCAGAATCAACAGCCCTCCTCTTTGGTGTTTGGGTTTGAGGCAGCGTAGTCCTTTCCTGACTCTCTCAGGTGAAGCTCCTGGAACTCAGGTTTCTTGTCTTGCTTATACTTTAGGCTCAGTCCTTATAGGTCCTGATACTCAACATCTCTGTTTGATTAAATGAAATCCCTTCCCCTTTAAGCTATTACCTCTGACTAGACAAGTCTTCCTTCCGGCTAAATGAAATATCTTCCTTACTGTCTATTAAGAGCAATTTTCTCCTCTGTGTGCATGGGGACCATCTGGCAAATGCTACTTATTGTGCCTCGTCTGGTACCTGAAGGCAGATATTGTTACCCTCAAATTCTATTTTTCTGGATTAAAAAGCCACAGTACAACCAATATTTCCCCATTGTTATTCTGTGATCCAACCACTGAATCATTTTGTTCTTCCTTGGACTTTCTCCAATTCCTTCTCATCCCTCCTTAGATGTGGAGGCCAAAAATGCAAGCCAAGTCTAGAGGAAGGATTGCTCCCTGGCACTTTTCTATCCTTATCTCTCAGTTCAGCCCCTATAATCTTCATTCTAGACACGCTTCCGATTCATTCCATTTGTTGTCCATTGTGGTCTCTGTGGGCTTTTATTCTCTTTGTATTTCTTCACAGGTCATCGACCCTCTTGTATTTGTGGGTTTTCTTTGTTTTGGTTACAGTTTAATATCTTATACTTAAAGCCCATTAAATTGCATCCCTTGATTTTGTGGTGTGTTGAATTCAAAGTCTACTTGACAAATTATATTATGGGATTTTAGCAAGTCTGCCCAAATCTTCATAAACTATGTTGATTGCCACTAGCAGCTGATTGCTCTATATTTGAGTTTTTTATTCTAGAACTCCACTATCCAATACAGTAGCCACTAGCCACATGTGACTATTTAAAATTAAATTATTAAGATTAAAATTAAAAATTCAGTTTCTCGTGATGTGATGAGCACTGGATGTTATATACAGCTGATGAATTATTGAACACTACATCTAAAACTAATGATGTACTATATGTTGGCTAATTGAATTTAAATTAAAAAAAATCAGTTTGTTAGTCACATTAGCCACATTTCGAGTGTTCAGCAGTCACATGTTGCTGGGGCTACCATGTTGGACAGCATAGATATTGAAGATTTCTATTACTGGAAAAAGTTCTATTGGATGGCCTGCTCTAGAAGGTTTTCCAGTTTGAAGAATAGTCTTGGTGAACCATTGCCATGTTGGCTCAAATCATGGAGTCAGAGATACTCTAGTCCAGTAATTCTCAACATTTTACTTCTGAGAACTTTTCTATATATTTACCTATTAAAGAAAGTTCTGCCTTGTGGGGCTCTTATTAGATAAAAATAACATCTTCTTCTCCTTGTTAATTCAAGACATAAGCCAATGTAATGCTATCTGTTAGCAAGCAGATAGGACTACACTGAGTTGATATAATTCTAGCCAAAATTAAAAAAAATGATTATGGTTTTTCCGTTGTGGTGGCCTTATCACAGGTAAGGGTATATTTTGCATTTTAAGTCTTGAATCTCCAAAAAGGGCTTTCAGATCCCTATTGTTTTTCTTTTTTTCTAACTCTTTAAACCAGCCTGATAAATCCATGCACTACAGCCCCCAAAATATGAGCTTCTCACTGCTGTCTACAGCCATCTCTTTGGCTGATTCTTGTCTTGCTTGTGTTTCATGTTTTTTTTTGCTCTCGTTTGGTCTATCCGTGGTCTCCAAAGTGGAGTGCTTTCACTCTAAGAGTTATGTAGTATAAGAAGCTTTATATTTATTTTTTTCTCATTGGTTTACATTTTTTTTTTGCTCTTTCTGAATATTTTGTAATGTATGTAACTTACTAGGATAGTTCTATACGTACATAATTTGCATATAGGGCAGGTATAAACTTTGTGTCCAATTTTTTTAATGACTGGTGCACAATCCCAGAACATCATGAATCTGGTCCTCCTTGCTTTGTCTTGGTTCTGCAACCTGAACTTCTATTCTACCTCTGTTCTTCTGGTCTGAGCATTTGTATTCTTGCCTTTCCCTCACGAGTGCTAACCCCTTACCCTGCCTGCATCCCTATGACTTCAACCCCAGACAACGGCCTCTTGACTGGCATCCCTAGAAAGCAGCCATAACCGTCTCTCTTTTAACAGAGGGGTGACTTGCAACATCTTTGATGACCTTTGAAAGCCTTATCAGCACAGGGCTTCCAGGCTGGAATAAGACTTTGGTCTTATTCAACCATATTATTTTCTTTTGTTTAGTGAGTTGTAAGACAAAGTTCATTCAAAATTTATTAAAAGCTTCAAAGAACCAACTGCATATTGCCAAAAAGGTGACCTATAATTTTAATTTTTGTCCAGTCTATCGTGATTTCTTTTGTCCAGTCTCTTCCTGCTTCCAGAACATTGCACGCCATATATAAAGGGTGGTATTTTGCCACATCTCTGTTCTCAGTTTCACTCTTGAGCTCCTCACCTTGAACAATTTTGTGGACCTCATTTTATCCCACATATGACTGACTCTCCATGTACCATCCAGGGTCAGTTTTTGTTTCTGTCTTTTGCTTGTCTATTTGATTTTTTAAAAAGTTTTTATGTAAATTTTAGTTAGTCAACATACAGTGTAATATTAGTTTCAGGTGTACGATATAGTGATTCAACACTTCCATACATCACCTGGTGCTCATCATGACAAGTGCGCTCCTTCATCCCCTTCACATATTTAACCCATCCCCCCACACACCTCCCCTCTGGTAACCATCAGTTTGTTCTCATAGTTAAGAGTCTGTTTCTTGGTTTGCCTCTCTCTCTTTTTTCCCTTTGCTCCTTTGTTTTGTTTCTTAAATTCCACATATGAGTGAAATCATATAGTATTTGTCTTTTTCTGACTGACTTATTTCGCTTAGCATGATACTCTCTAGCTCCATCCATGTTATCACAAATGGTAAGATTTCATCCTTTTATATGGCTGGGTAATATTCCATTGTATATACACACCACATCTTCTTTATCAATTCATCAGTCTATTTGCTTTTCAAGGTGTTGTCTTCCTGGGTCTGACCTGGACTTCTGTTGACAAGGATCCAGATCTGCTCCCGGGTTGCTTGGTAAAGTCTTTCTTGGGGATGAACCGCCCAAGTCTTCATGCCCTTTTGCATACTTGGTCATTATTCTCACCTTGTTTATCCCAGTTCTTTAGGTGATGTCCAGTATTTTCCTCAGCCTCTCACCTTCATTTTCATTAGATTTTCTCAGGATGATTTAACTTGTGAGCTGAAAGAGACCTCAGAACTCATCTAGCCCAACCCTTTCATTTTCTAAAGGCATGAACAAGACAGAAATGACTCACTGCAACTTGTGTATGGTTACCTAAAGGAGGGCTAACCTTGGGTTTTATGTCTCCCGATCTTTCTTCTGGTTGTTTTTTCATTTAACCAACATTCCCAAAATGTTGTTGCTCAAAAAAAAAGTTCTGTGGTCAAATAAATTCAGACAATAAAAGGTTACCAACATTTAAAAGGTTTCTTTGCTCTAAGAGTTTTCTGAGCCTTTAACATGGAGATCCATAATGTGAAACTCAGGTGGGTAGGAGTATACTATATTCAATGATTCCCAACTTATTTTAAAACAGAATTCCATGTTCTCCCAGAATTATGCTAGATAGGTTCCTCAGAACACTTGGTAAATGTGACACTATCGAATATTTTCACAGGTAATTAAGTACTTCTCAAATACATATTTTTATTTTGCCTACCAAAAGTTCTTTTTAATAATAGATTATTTGATTCTTGAATCATTTTTACTCAATGAGGTCAAAGCACAAGGCAGTAAAGGAAGAAGGTCTCATTCAGATTCTCATTTCCTTTCAGGGGAATATGTGCAGGATTTTTGGCATTCTGCTTTGTGTTTAAGTTGGGTCCATATTTGTCAAACCTTTAGATTTGGTTTGTGAATATCAAGGTTAAATGAAGGTGAAACAAAACAGTTCTAGGAAAGCCAAGAGGCAAATGCTCATAGTTAATCCAAGACTGTTCTCGGGGCATTTAGCCTTTCCCAGCTATTAGCACTCAGACACTGTTATTAGCACATAGACACCTAATCACCCTATGTGCATTAGCCAAATTAGATGTGTTGATTAAAGATACAAATTATGTGATACGTTTATATATCAAAATAAGATAGTTTTATTTTGACAGGAAAGCTTTGCTCTGTGTGTGTGTGTGTGTGTGTGTGTGTTAGAAAGACAAAGAGAAAGAGGCAAAAGAGATGTGGTAAGTTACCAGAAAAAATATTTTGGAATTAAAAAACAGGCAATCTCTGGCAAAAATCTGTTTTCCCCTATCTGACATGGCATTACAAGGAGGTTATTTAAAAAGTTAGTGTGACTATAATGTGAAATTCCTGGTAAGTGTGAAATCAGTTAAGAAATCAACTAAATTAGCATTATAATAGCCACGTAGGACATCATAATATACTGATGAGTCTTATAAATCTTCAACTTCTGTGTCACTCATAACAGAAAGTGTGATTCTGGCTGGGACCATGTCACTTTAAGGAACACTTTCATTTCATAAGGAGGCATCTTTAATGGAACTGAGAAATTGTTTATCACCTTTCAAAATATGGCCGCACACAATGAATGATCACTGGGCAGAGAAAGGAGTTGGTTATAAAGGGCTTTGTAAAATAGCTGAATTACGTTTTATCTTTCATAAAATTCATAAAACAGGATGGAAGAGGTACAAGATTATCTGCATTTAGAAGAATATAAGAATGATAGTGAAAAATTATACTAAATGTTTAGATGCAGCTATTGCAGACCACACCCCTAAATCTTGTGGGTTATATCCTTATGGGGCTGCCAATATAAGGCTCCCGACACTCATACTTCCTCAGGCACTCTCGGGCACTGAGAGGCAGGAGTTACCTTTTAGGACCTCTACAACATTTTATTTTTAATTACTTGCTACAGAAATGATTAGCAAAGGCATCAAACATCTAGCCCTTAAATTTCCTGATATTGCCTCCAAGGAAGAAATTCATATACAATAATTAGTTTTCCTTGATTCTTTTATCTCATTTCACCAAACCCAGAACACTATGGGTTGTAAGATGCGCCATTGTTTTATGCACTGCTAAGAAAGAAAGATGCTTCTGTTTAACCTATGACATGCCATAACTTATAAGATACATCTTAAATTTGAAATATTAAAATTTGAGGAAATGTGTGTCTTATTATCAATGAAATGTGACAATTTCTGGGCATATGTAGAAGGTTTTGTTCTCTGTAATATTTCTAGTGCTATTTGAGAGTTAGCTTGCCATCCTAACATCATGGCTAGTGATATGTGCAAGAGGGTTTCAATTTTTTTGTAATTGTGTACTTATGTATTTGAATCTTTCCATAATTATTTAACTTTTGAACTACTTAGGATTTATCTTCCTAATTGGATTGTACATTTTTAAAAATCAGGTTTTCCAGTTTAGCCCACAGTAGTGACCCTTGCAAATAGCAAGTATCAGTAAGCACATCGTTCATATATTCATTCGGTCAACAAAGGCATGTGCATATTAAACACCTACCATATGCCAGGTCCTTTGCCAAGTAGAGGGAAGCCAGTGAGCATGGCACAGCCTCTCTTTTCATGAATCTTTCTTGATAGTGGGAGCAGCAAACAAATACATCACTGCAACACAGAATGGGAAGCAATGTGATGCACTGGTCCTGGGTGCATGGTAGCATAGAGAAAGCCACCATATTGACACTTGGGTCAGGAAAGGCTTCCTGGAGGTGGTGACTAAGCCATGTTGGGAGTGTGGGTATCAGTGTTCCAAGCAGAGACACAGTGGGTACAAAGGTCAAAGGTCAGGAGAACATGAGAATTTTGTAACACTGAAAGAGACTCAGCAAGGGTGGAGCATAGACTTGAGAAGGGGGTGGGGAGATGAGAAGTAGGTTGGACATGTAAGTAGGGATCACATCATGAAGATCTTAGTTCTTTCTTTCTTTTTTTTAATGTTTTATTTTTTAAAGTAATCTCTACACCCAGTGTCGGGCTTGAACTCACAACCCCAAGATCAAGAGTTGCATGCTGAGCCAGCCAGGCATCCCAAATATCTTAGTTCTTTAACTTAATAATTTACTGTCACCTGTATTGTCAGTTGGCCAATCAACAAGCATTTAGCCTCTTTTGTGTGGTAGAGAAAGAAAGAATCACGATAATAAATGGTTACAGAGCATCAAACGTCGTTCCAAGTCTTTCGGATAAATCATGCCATCCAGTGTTCCCAACAACCAATAAAGCGAGTATTACTGTCATCCCATCTTTCAGATAGGAAAACTAGGGAATAGAGTGGTTGAATAAGTTGCCTGAAATCTTAGAGCAACCAAGTGGGATTCAAACCGAGGCAGTTTGCCTCCACAATCAGTCCGCTTAACACCACTCTGCAATTCCTTCTCATGACCAGTGGCGGCTCCTGCACCCATCACAGCTGTGCCCCTTGGTAGCTCCGTGTGAGGACGAGGACTAGAACTCTCCCTTCTTACTACGGTGGTGATGCTAACAGGAGACCAAGGCACACTGAAGTCGCCACTTGATGAATGCTGTAAAGAAAGCAGCTTGTTTTCCAATAATGATGGTGGAGATACCCACACGGGAAGGGACCACCAACCTAGGACCTACTCCCAACACTGGCCGTTGTAGCGGAAGAACCTGTAAGGTTCATATTGTATCCATCTTGGAGCCATTTGCTTCTTGATTTCATTAGAATGGACTTCTAGCCACAACAGCAAGTTTCAGTAGTTCTGAAGAGGAAATGAACTTGAAAAGTAAGGATCTTGTATTTAATTTAGAAACAAAGGCACATGGTTCTCCTTGGTGATATTTTTCTCTGGGGTGTGTTATTTGATCTTTTCTTTTCTTTTTTTTTTTTTTTAACTAAAGAAAGGGGCCTTCAGTCCCCTCTTGCATATGTGTTTTTCAGACGTTCTCTCAGGAAGCATATATTTGGAAGAATGTCCATCTTTATTATTTTTTTTTAAAGATTTATTTATTTATTTATTTGTCAGAGAGAGAGAGAGAACACAAGCAGGGGGAGAGGCAGGCAGAGGGAGAAGCAGGCTCCCCGCCGAGCAAGGAGCCCGATGTGGGACTCGATCCCAGGACCCCGGGATCATGACCTGAGCTGAAGGCAGCCTCTTAACCGACTGAGCCACCCAGGCGTCCCGAAGAATGTCCATCTTTAAAGTTAGCTGAGATATTCATGACTTTCAAATACCTGGCTATCATTATTAAGTTGGGATAAATATGGAAAACAACAATATACGCAGGTTCCTACTTATACCAGTATGATTAATAGATTTCCTTTTTCTACCACTGACTATTATAACAACCACAAGGAGGGGCACCTGAATCTTGTCCTGTGGAGAAGAATACTAGCAGGTGATCTCGGGCAGGTTTGGAAGACGGAAACTGTTATATAAGGTTTAAGTTACAAAATGAGTGTTGAGTGTAAATAAAAAAATAAATTCTAAACTGACCTCACTAATTTGTTTTCATCTTCCTTTGCTAATTTTATTTTGTAAGTGTCTTCACCTGTATTTACTTTGCAGGAAGCTTTTCTTTCTTTGAGGCTGAGCCAGTAGTTGGGACTGTTTTCTAGTTGTGCTCTAAGATTCTCTGTTACAATCTAAATCTCACTGTTAAGAGACGTTATTTTTAACAAGTCAGGGTGCAGAGTTTCCTTTTAAAGAATTGGCTGAACACGCAGTCTTTTTAAAAGTGATAATCTTTTCCTTTGAGGATAAAATGTGATTTACATTTTTCAAAGTATCTTCACAAATAAGATTGTTGATCAGACTTCAGAACAGGCTCCTGAAATTCTGATTGTTGACATTGAACTTAGGGGATAATGAAAAGAAACAAAGAAGCCACATAATCTAGCCAATTTCCTGCTGAGACTTGAGAGCTCTTTCTTAATGTTTGGGTGTCCTGGCTGCCACTAGCAAGAGGAGATTGGCTGCCTCCATCCTTTTCCACTGAATGCCTACTAGCTCCTTAGCTAATGAGGACTGAATGAAGCCTGGAAATTGCATTCAAAAGTCTGTAGCTAGAGGTTGCAGTTCAGCCTGTTGCTGAATGGATGACCTTGGGTGGGTCATATAACCTTGCGAAGCTTTAAGTTTTCTCAGTAACATGGGTCAACAGTTGTGGCAGATACACCTAAGACAACTCCCAATGAGTCACAGCCTTGTATAATCCCACAGTTTGAATGTGGGAGGACCCTGTGAATTGCTTCGTGCCAATAGAATATGGCAAAGGGGATGAGGTGTCCCTCCCTTGATTAGGTTACATTATATAAGACTCTGTCTTAGGAGGCTGAAAAGAGAGATTATGGCTTTGAAGAGATGAACTGCTTTGTAATAAGAGATCCTATGGAGAGGGTTCTATGGACTGAATGTGTGTGTGTCAGCTACATTCATAGGGTGACATCTAATCCCCAGCGTGATGGTATTTGGAGATGGGGCCCTTGGGAGGTGACAGGATCATGAGGGTGGAGCACGAATGGGATTAGTGCCCTTATAGAAGACACCCCAGAGAGCTCCTTCACCCTTTTTACCTGTGAGGACATAAAGAGAACACGAGAAGTTGGCCATCTATGACCAGGAAGTAGGCTCTCAACAGACACTGAATCTGCTGGCGCCTTGATTTTGGACTTCCTAGCCTGCAGAATTTGAGAACTAAGTGTTCATTGGTTAAGTCACCCAGACTCTGGTAGTTCGTTCCAGCAGCCAGAAAAGACTGAGACTGAGGGCCCCGTGGCAAGGAACTTTGAGCAGGCTCTAGGAGCTGAGAGCAGCCTTAGCTGATAGAGTGCAAGAAAACAGGGCCCTGGGTCGCGTAGCCACAAGGAAATGAATGCTGCCAACAACCTGAATAAACTTGGAGGGGGCTTCTTCCTAGTCAAGCCTCCAGATGAAAATGCCCACCTTCTGAGACCCTGAGCGGAAGACAGCTGAGCTGTGCCTGGACTCCAGACCCATGGAAACTGGGAGATAATAAATGTGGTGTTTGGGGTTTTTTTTTTTTTAAGTAATTAGTTAAAACCTTTTTAAATTGTGGTAAAATACACATAGCATAAAACTTGCCATCTTGATCATTTTTAAGTTTAGTAGTGTTAAGTATATTCACATTGTTGGGCAACCAGTCTCCAGAACAATTCTATCTTGTGAAACAAAACTACCCATTAAACAGCACCTCCCCATCTTCTACCCCCTGATCCCAGCTCTGGCATTCACTATTCTACTTTCAGATCCCATGAATTTGATTAATCTAGATGCTTCATAAAAATAGAATCATACACTACTTGTTGTTTTGTGACTGACTTATTTCACTTAGCATAATGTTCTCACAGTTCACTCTTATTGTAGCAGGTGACAGAATTTCTTTCCTTTTTAAGGCTGAGTAATATCCCTGTGTGTGTGTGTGTATCGCATTTTATTTATTCATTCATCTCTTGATGGACACTTGGGTTGCTTTCACCTCTTGGCTCTTGTGAATATGTGTGTTTTTAAGCCTCTAAATCTATGGTAATTTGTTAGTCAGCAAAAGAAAATTAATACCACAATAAAAACACTGCACAGGGACATGGTAAAGATTAAGAAATAAATTCTATAAACTACAAAGTGTGGTATAATTTTATAGTGAGGTCACGTTATCTGCATATTTAACTTAATAGAATTTAACATGAAGGGCTCCAAAAAGAAGAAGAAGAAGAAGGAGAAGGAGAAGGAGAAGGAGAAGAAAAGAGGGCGAAAATACATTTTTTATGAATGTGAGCAATTCTGTCAGTCCCTGCAGGTGGCGAGTGAGGAGTGAGCTGGTGAAGGCAGGTGACTGATTTGTCCTCACATGCCTGAGCACCTTGGCCTGAACGATGTTCTAGTGTTTTGGAACATGTATTTTCTGTGCTGCTAATAAATTACCACAAACTCAGCAGTGTAAAACAACATGATTCTTACCACAGTGTCTCCGGATCGGGAGCCCAGGCACGGCTTCATGCCTTCTCTCTTTTAGGGTCTCCTGAAGCTAGAGTGGAGGTGTCAGCTGGGCTTGCATGTCTTCTGGAGGCTCAAGTAGAGACGAATCTGCCTCCAGATTCGCTCCTATCGTTGGCAGAATTCATTTCTTTGTGGCTGCCCGACTGAGAACGTCAGCTTTTGGGGGGGTGTTGGTGGGGGGCCAATTTTGGCTCCAAGATGTCTGCCATGGTTCTCTCCCCCGTGGCCCCCGTTTAGGCAGCTTGCCTCCTCAGGAGGCGGAGAGTCTCTAGAGCAAGTCCACCAGCATGATGGAGCCTTGCAGAATGTAACACAACAGTGGGAGGGACATCCCGTCACTTCTGTCGTATCCTACTGGTTAGGAGCAAGTCACAGGAGGCGACGGTACATGGGCATGGACACCGGGGGACAGGGGGCTCTGAGGGTCACCTTCTATCTGTCTGCCACACCAGATTAAGCTGCAAATATGGGTATGTAGCCCAAGGACGGGCCTTAAAGACCGAACAGCCCAGTGCTTCCCCAACCTTAGCTAAACATGCAGATTAATGGAGTCGAAACACAAACACACGACAACAACAACAACAAAGGAAGATCCCTCCTGCCTTCTCCAAACCTTCCGCATCATGGTCTCTGGGAGGTGGAGTCCAGGCAACTGTAGTTAAAAAAAGAAAATCCATAGTGATTTGAATGTGTAGCCGCGACAGAAAAGTCCTGATGTAGTCTAAATCCCGCCTTTTAGACCTGAGACACTTGGGCCCAGAGTGGTACAGTGATGAACCCCAAACCACACAGGACATCAGAGCAGAGCCAAGCCCAGACCTCAGGGATCCTAAATTTCATTTTGTGCTTTTTCTCTTATACCATGCTGCCTTCTTAATTTGGAATTTGCGGACTACGTTTTACTTCTCTACAAGCTGTGGCGAGAAAAATCTTCACTAGGAAACCACTTCTTTTCGGTAAATGTTGGAGCTGGCTCACACAGGCTCGTGGCATTCCTTCCCGGCTCCTGGTTTTGGAGACCTCACAGTGGTAGCTCGACACTGGCCATGCTAGAAATCGTTACACCAGGGCAACTGGCAAACGCCGGAAGTCAGGCTTCCCACCACCCACTCCTCCTGGGACAGCAGGGACACCTTCACCAGCCCTCCACTGTCCATTTAAATTTGAAAAATGCTGAATGCATCTGTACCGTGGAGATTGTGTAATTATGTCTACTCTTGGCCAAAATGCAAATAGAGTTCAGAAAATTAAAGGTACGAACAGTAATGTGGCCCGTATCTTCCTACTTAGCCTGACCAGTATTAATGAATGTTTGGTGGGGGTACTGAATGAACCGTTCGGGAGTTTTCTTCCCCGCCCCCTCGCTTTTCTTGTCTCCAAAGTTAGTGTGGACTGCTCTGCTCGCTACACAGGTTGTTCATTTATCTTCAGAGCAGAGTTCACCTTCCATTTTTCTCCCGTTTTCAATCAGGATTTCTTGCTCCACACCCTGTCCTACGGACGCTGCAAGATATATGACATCGATAGAATTCTAGGTGCATCACTGCAGTCCAGATTCCTGACAGAGAAGCTTGGGGGACTCTTTGCCTGTTTCTCTGGGCACAGCCTCTCTATGACAGGGAGAATAAACCCAGGATGCTGTTTACGGAAAATAAAATCTTCTGTTGGGTTGACAGAGTGAAGTTTTCCACCTACTTCTACCCTGAGGGGGCCTTGAGGAAGTGTTTCTGTCAGTTCTGTTTCACAGCTCTGACGTGTTGCTTTGAGCTTTGATTTCCTGGGACCTCGAGGCCTGAAGCCCCCGAACTGGGCGGAAAACGGGACCAACCCTGAAAACAGTTCTGAAGAAATGTCCCTTGATGTGAGAGGCTTGCTCATTCCGTGGCCTGCCAGTGCTTTTGACTCCAAATTGTGAACCACGAACTTCATATAGATCTTTCTCCTTCCCCCTCCTACTTATTGATCTTCCACTGCTGAGCTGTTCTCTCTTTGTCTTTGAGGAAAGTCGGTATGGAGAGTCAGCATGGTTTAACTGAAAAAGCTCAGGTTTGATGTTAGACAGACCTGCATGGCTCCACCACTTACCAGGTGCGTGACCCCAGGGCCAGTTGCTCTCTGAGCCTCAGTCTTGGAAAATGGAGGCAATAATATCTATTCTTCAAGGTTTTTTCTACTGGGAGGATAAATGAAAATTACATGTAAAAAGATGAGCCCTGTGCCTGGCACACAGCAAGAGCAATGCGTGTTAGCTCCCTCTAGTGGCTACTCCCTGTAATAGCAACAGCAAATCTTCAGACTCTTTGCAATATTTATGAATATTCACTACTCATCAATTTACATGCGTTTATTTCATTTTATCTTCACAACAATTTTCTGTAATTTAGGAGATTAAATTTAATTTCCTCAGTAAAGCTTTTATTGATAATTTAATCTAAGATTATCCCACCTACCCATCACGATATCCCAGAGCCCTAATATATATATATTTTTTTGCAGCACTTACCATTATCCAGAATTATATTCTTTATCTGTTGCATACTTATTGTCAGTCTCTATCTGTTAAAATATAAGCTCAGATGAGAGAAGCAGCTTTGGTTTGATTTCAACTGTTCCTCCAGCGCCTGGCATGTATCAGAAAATACATATTTTTTGGAATGAATGAGGGAAGCACTATTACGATCTTCATTTAGCCCCAGGATGAAACACAAACTTAGATATGTTAAATGAACGGTCTTAAGTTAGAGAGCTAGTAAGAAGTGAAAAAAGCCTGGATTGGAATTTGGATTGTTGGACTCTGGAATTGGTGCACCTGATTATCTCCCTACCCAGGCTTGTGGTCCATGGGTGAAGTTTTTATAGAGAGCCCATGGTTTCTTGAAGTCTTTGCTAAGCTACATGATAAGTCCAGCACTGTCTTAGGGGATATGAGATTTAAAGCTTTTTTGTTTTTTAGACAGAGAGAGAGTGCTTGTGAGTGGGGGTGGGGAGGGGCAGTGGGAGAAGGAGAGAGAGAATCTCAAGTGGGCTCCATGAGCCCCACAAGAGGCTTGATCTCATGACCCTGAGATCATGACCTGAGCTGAAATTAAGAGTCAGACGCTTAACCGACTGAGCCACCCAGGTGCCCCAGAGGATGTGAGATTTAAAAAAGAAGCTTAATTCCAAGATCTTAGAGTGTGTGTGTGTGTGTGTGTGTGGGCTCCAAGCCCAACCCTGAGATCAAGAGCTGAGCTGAGATCAAGAGTTGGATGCTTAACCACCTGAGCCACCCAGGTGCCCCTCCAAGATCTTTGTTTTGAAAGACCCTAACTGGGGGTCTTTCAAACTGGGAAATTCTAACTGGGAAAATAAGGTGTACATCATAAAATGGAGAATAACACAATAATACACTTGATTAAGTGTTCAAGATTTGAAGAGGAGAGTATGTGGCTGTACTCCATCAGAGATGGGGCAATAGACACAAAAGCCAAAGTTGTTTTTGTTTTTAAGTTCTCTTTAACTCATTTGTTCATTTATCCAGCAAACATGAAATACCTACTGATTGCCATGTATTACACTTGTTATGCACTTTGAATATACAGTAGAATAAGTGATGGTCCTCTACTCTCAGGGAGCTCATGATTCATGGGAAACACAGGCATATGCAGTATAATTATGCTGCTATATATTAGGTATAATTATGAAGATTTTCATAGGGCATCAGTTACACCGCAGGCAGAGAGAAGAGATAGGGTGGCTAGTAGCCAGGGACCAGCTGATGAAGTGCCATTTTTGTTGCATTAGGGACTTTTGGCTTTGTTCTCTACATTAGTGCTTCTTAAGTGGAGGTGATTTTGTACCCCTCTAGGATATGATTTATGGAGATCTGGCAAATTTAGCAATGTATGGAGACAATTTTGATTCTTTTAACTCAGCGGGTGCCAATGGTATCTGGCAGCACAGGGACGTAGCTGAACATCCTACAGTGCAAGGTCAGCTGGCCACAACAAAGAATTCTCTGACTCCAAATGTCAATAGTCCTGGGGTTGAGAAATCCTGCTTTGAGAAAGGAAGGTAGGTTATTGCAGGGGCTTAAGTGAGTGAATGGCACGTTCTGTGTTAGACAATCTCTATGGAGGGTAGATTTGAAGATGCTAAGGCTTGAGGCAAGAGGTTAGATTCTTTTTTTTTTTAAATTTATTTATTTGAGAGAGAGAATGAGATAGAGAGAGAAAGCATGAGAGGGGGGAGGGTCAGAGGGAGAAGCAGACTCCCTGCTGAGCAGGGAGCCCGATGTGGGACTCGATCCCGGGACTCCAGGATCATGACCTGAGCCGAAGGCAGTCGCTTAACCAGCTGAGCCACCCAGGCGCCCAAGAGGTTAGATTCTTGCAGTAGCACAGAGAGAACTGGAGAATGTCTGGACTAGAGCCTTTGCGGTGGGAGAGAAGAGAGGAGTTTGAGGACTTAGTGAATGGATGTGAGTGGGAAAGGAGAGGGATTGGTCAAGTTTCTGCCTTGTCTGGTGCAACCATTACCTGCGGTCAACCCAATAGTAAGAATAGATATTGGCCAGAAGCAATGACATCAATTTAAACAAGCTGGTTTGAGCTACCAGGCAGAGACATCCAGCAGGCACTGGGTATGCAAATCTGAATTTTAAGAAAAATGGGTTTGGAGCCAGCAGCTTAAAATAGTGGATGAAAGCCAGAAGAGCATATTAGCTCATCCAGGGAGAATGTGTAGAAATGGAAACAGCGTCTGATATTCTAGATTGGCTGCTGATTTCTAGAATATCAGAAATACATACAATAAAGGGGCAGGTAGAAGGAGAAGAACCCTTGAAAGAGACCAAGGGGCAATATTCTGAGGGGTAGGAGGGTTAGGGGAAGGAGCGTCATGGAAGCTGAGGGAAGAAAGGGTTGCAGGAAGAACTGAATGCTCAACAGAGTCCAATGTTGCTGACAATTCCTAAGAGAAGGATTGAAAAGCAGCTATTGAGTTTGGCAATTCAAAAAACATGGGTGACCTTGAAGAAGGCATTCTATTGGTTGATTGTGGCAGAAGCCAAATTTCAGTGGGTTGAGGAGTGAATGGAAATGATAGAACTGCAGGTAAGAGAGAGTATTCTTTCTAGAAGTTTGGCTGTGTAGGGAATGAGAGAGGGGGATGTAAAGTTAGAGTGTATTGGTCATGCCCAACTCCTTGGTTCCTTTGGTTAATAACAGTAGCCACCAAAATATTGATGTGTGTGAGGATGTGATCACTATTCTCTTACATTCTTATTGCCAGCTTACAATGAAAGCAAATGTTAGATCAAATTCTGACACACTTACAAATATTTATTCTCCAAGCGTATATTATCCAGCAGGCAAGAAAATGCGTTCAAATGTTCTGAAAGTCTCATGAACTCCCAACTTTCTGAAGTCCTCAGTGATGACCTTCACTTTGATGAAAGGTTCATGTGATGCTGACCTGGCAGTATTCCAGAGGTAAATTCTATTGCCCTCTGGTTATTATCAGACAACCCCAAATCCTCCAATCCAATGGCTGGACACTGTTAGGAATCAGATCTCTACCATTTCTAAAAGTAGAAGTTTATTAAGGTCTTATACCCTAGTCAGGCATGGTTAGTGCACAGGATTGAATAGTGTCCCCCCAAACTCATGTCTCTTCAGAACCTCAGAATATGACCTTATTTGGAAATGTGCCATTACAGATGTAGTTAGCTGAGGTCACACTGGATTAGAGTGGACTGGTGTCCCTCCGGTGACTGGTGTCCTCATAAGAAGGCCATGTGAAGACAGTGAGACACAATGGAGAAGGATATGCAAAGGTGGGAGCAGAATTTTGCAGTGATGCAGCTACAAGTCAAGGAACAATGAGGATTGCAAGGAACCACTACAAGCTAGGAAGAAATAAGGAAGAGTTCTTCTCTATGGACTTTAGAGGGAGCACAGCTCTGCCAACACCATGACTGCTGATTTCTGGCCTCCAGAGCCGTACTGTGTGGTACTTTGTTATGGCAGCCTTAGCAAAGTAATAGAGTTGGGAGTGTCTCTAAAATAGGCAACTCACATATCTCCTTGAATACCATAAATTTCTCCAATAAGAGTCCATTTCTAATATCCATGATGTTAATTAACCGACCACTAATTTCCCCAGTGATAGTTCATTTTTGACCTTCATTATGTTAATTATCAAAGCATCTGGTGTTAACTGAGATAGGGATAACAGAAGTGCTTATAGAGGAGCCTCCTCTGGAGTGTGAGCTTCCTGTCAGCCTGGTCCTGGGGTGCATCCTCACTGAATACATGCGTTGTGCCACATTTTCTATGCTGAAGAATTTTATTTATTTATTTATTTATTTATTTATTTATTTATTTATTTATTTACTTGAGAGAGAGAGTACATGTGAGTAGGGGTAGTGGCAGAGGGAGAGGGAAAGAGAGAATCTTAAGCAGGTTCCACGCCCAGCTTGGAGCCCGATATGGGGCTCAGTCTCACAACCCCAAGATCATGACCTGAGATGAAGTCAACAGTCGGACACTCAACTGACTGAGCCATCCAGGCACCCCTATGCTGAAGTATTTTCAATTGCAGATACCACTGGCAAGGGAGATCTGTATTCTAGAATGAGCAAGATGTGGGCTTAAAGAGGAAATTCAGGGGAGGGAAAGACCTACGAGGTTCAGCAGAAACTGACAATAATAACTGGTATCACTGACAAATTTTTCCAGTTAGTGGAATCACCAGGAGCCTCTTAATGTGCTTTTCTCTTTTCTACTTTTGCTAGAAAATCATCTTCTTTTTTCCTTTTCAATTCAGTTATATATTCTAAAAAAATCATAGCCACAGTTGATAGACTATATGGAGTCATCTTATCCCAGTTTGCCTGGATCTGTCCATGATTTAGCATCAAAATTCCCACATCTTGGGAACCTCCCCAGTACCAGGCTCATCAGGACAGTTGACCACTATTTCTGTATTTGTATGAACAGAATTCTCTGCCCCTTTTCTGTCCTACCATCCATATTTTTAAACTAATTAATGAGATCTTGTGAGTTCCTATCTCCTAAACCAGGGCAGTTAAGCAGTGTTGGGCCCAGGGGAAGAAAGGGTGGGAAGGGGGAGAGTTACCATCTGAGGACATTCTGGCAACTAGACAGCCACGATTTTGTCCTGTGGTTTGCTGCTGCATTCAATTATCTGTTGAGTTTCTGAAAATGTCACAAATTCCTGGCAGGATGGGGCCACTGATTGGTTTCATCAGTTTGCTGAATTCCTCAAACTTAGGTCTAAATGAAAGGACATGGATTAGAAATTCTGACAATATGTAATGTAGATAGATTGATCTGTGAACAGATATGTACTGGGTGAATATAAATAATTTTCATGATAGAGTTTTGTTTTCCCTTGGCATGTATTGTCTATTGTCCCCGAGTGTTTAAAGAGCAGAGCGGTAATTTCTAATGTGCATTGAACTTAGCTTACTTGGAAAGCAATTGATGACCAGGCAGTAGGACAAAAGACTTCTGAAAAGCCAAAGGGACACCAATTAAATATAGTAAATTCACGTAATTTAAGTGACTGAAGAACAATTTAAGCCCTCACTCATTGTCTATGGATTGTTGTTTTACACACAATTTAAAGACCTATGTTGTCTCTTTAAGTTCTCAGCAATTTGGACGTGGGCATTGTGGATGTTCCTAAAAGGCAGTCAGTGGAAGGGAGAGGTGCCCACACACCCCAAGAACACAAAGGAGACAGAAAAATTGTTATGCACAGTCCCAGAACACACTGTGGCTTGGAGGCACATAACGCTATACCCCTTGATAAAACCTGAGCGTATCATGGTGGCAATAATAATGACTATATTGATCAAGCAAGAATCTCATGCAGGAATAGAGCACTAATGAGGAGCTTCTCATTGAGAAGCTGAAGGCCAGACCCTGACACGCTCATGCTGTGAGGTCTCTTGGAGCCAGCTAACTGATCTTCCCCCGATGGCAGCTCTGCCTTTGTGGCTTTTTTTCAAACTTCAGTGGCACGTCCAAATGAACTGACACGAGTATCGGAGAAGACAGGAGTGGAACACTCGAGAATACGAGGTAAAACGATCTTTTAAGTAACTCAGTAACAGACTGGGATCTGTAACAACTAAACTGTAGAGGAGAACACCAACGGCAGTACAATACTAATGCTTTCCAATTTGGAAAGTAATAATTTGTGGATTTTATGGCATATGGAAGCAGAGATGCAGCTGTATCACCAAACTTATTTGGGCAGGAGCATGTGTGACATGATTTGGCCAAGAGCCCTAGGCAAACTACAATAACAGTTTAGAGATATGGATTAAATGGTGGATCTTATTATGTGCAATAATTTCCCCAAAGCTTGATGTCAGATCTGATGGCACTCAATCGGGGCTTCAGAGATCCATGGAGTTAGAGAATGGTGGGCAGGACTCCAGGCTTTTGGGAATTTCTCATCATTTCCCAACCACTGAACCCTTTCATATCTCCGTGATTTTTCCTTGTTTGATCCCTCCTCTGTGATATCCTTCCTCCACTTTCCATCTGGAAAACTCTTACTCAACATTAGGACCCAACTCCCATGTCTTTTCTGAGCTTTTTCCCAGTGGGCTTGTAATCTATCTGTTTAAATATCTACCCCTTTCACTAGATCAAGGTCCAGCACATTTTTTTTTTTTTCTGAAAAGGGACAGATAGTAAATATTTTATAGCCTTTTGGTTTATCTGGTCTACTCAACCATGCCATTGTAGTGAATAAGCCCTAGAGAATACATAAATGAATGGTGTGAATATTTTCCAATAAAACTTTATTTATGGACACTGAAATTTGAATTTCATATAATTTTTATACATCACAAAATATTCTTCTTTTGATTTTTTTTAAAACCACTTAAAAATGTAAAAATCATTCTCCACTTATAGGGCATACAAAAACAGGCAGCAGAACAGATTTGGCCTACAGGCTCTAGTTTGCTGTGCTAATTTTCTCATGCTGTGTAACAAATCACTACAAAAATAGAAGCTATTTGTTATTTACACACACATTTATTATTTCAGTTTCTGTGGGTCAGGAGGTCAGGCACAACTTAGCTGGGTCTTCTGCTCAGTCTTAAAAGGTTACACTCAAGATGTTGGCCAGGCTGTGATTTTCATGTGGGGGCTTGCCTCCTTCTGAGCTTATTTAGGTTGTTGGCAGAGTTCATTTCCTGAGGTTGTATGACTGGGGTCCCCCACTTTTTGCTGACCATCAGCTGCAGTTCCTTGCTATGTGGGCTTCCTGAACATGGCTCTGTACTTCAGCAAACCAGCAAGAAAGAGTCTTATACAATGTAACCTAACCATAGGCAGTGACACCCTATCGCCTTTGCCTATTGTATTGATTAGGAGCAAGTCACAGGTCTTGCCTGCCCTGGGCCAGGAGATTATGCAAGGTCACAAATATCAGAAAGTGGGAATCATGGGCGGCATCACCTTAGGGTCTAGCTATTACACCAACCCTGCACTAGTTGTTGAGTTCTGAAGACAGGAACTGTGATAGTGACAATGAATCATTTTGATATCCTCAGCATTAGCCCAAGGTCCAGCACATAATGGGTGCCAGTAAATGTTTGTTGAAAGAATGCATGGATGGTTGTTTATATATAACCAAAACAGTAGAATAGAATTATTGTAATTCTCCAGTAAAATAGTTCTAATATTGCAATCCTTCCTGATTCAAGGCTGTTGGGAACACTAAGATAAGTTTGTGGGACATAGGGTTTCAAGCAGAAAGCTAAATTTGGCTGACATTCTTGGATTTGGATTTATGGCTAGATCAATTTCATCAGGTATTAAAATAACTTTCCATGTGGTGAGCAATCAGTTATTCAAACCATACTCCAGTCAATCAGCATAAAAACAAGATCAAAATAGGGGAATCCATTTTAAAACTCTAAGCAGGGTGCTGGTACTGTGAAAATTTTCCAGAAGCAGTTTTCCAAGATATAGCAAAGATAGCTTCTCTGGTGTTTATTTCCTTGAATAAATGTAGCTAAATATAAGGTGAATTTTTATTTCAATAAAGACTACAAACTTTAAGCAATAATAAGAAGTAAGTAAGAGAGAGCTAGAATGTGAAGTCAAAACGCAAAAAAAAAAAAAAAAAAAAACCAAAAAACAAAAAAAAACACAAAAAAACATATATACTGAGGTAGGTGTCTGTGGAGTGAACTTGACTGTGGGCAAATCTTCCAAACGGCAAAACTTTCCCCAAAGCCTCAGTTACTGAGGATTTTTTAACTGAAACACATGGAATCACAATCTTAAACCTGTTTCATCTGCCAACTTTATCAAACACCTACGTCTATTGCAATTTCTGTTGCATTATCTATCTAATTACCTATCTATCTCTTCAACTTCTGTTTTATGGTTCACCTGATTATTTCCTTTCCCATTCGGAGAAGGATTTGGGGTGAGAGTTCCTTTTTATGTAGTTTATTTTGTGTTATGTGTCCCGAACAGAACAGATGGTTTCTCTAAATGCACATCTGGTCATGGACTATAAAAGAGCTCAAAGTGGGCTCTGCCAATAGGAAGCAAGACTTGGCTTCCCTTTTCTTTCTGGGAAATACCCTCTTCTATAGAGATTAAGAAAAATATTCTTTTAATAACCAAATCATAAAATTCAGAGCCTCACTTTTTTTTTTTTTAGGGATTTTATTTATTTGAGAGGGAGCTATCATAAAAGTCAGAGCCTCACTTTCTGTTTTTTTATTTTTATTTTTTTTAGATTTTATTTATTTATTTGAGAGAGAGAGCACAAACTGGGTGAGGGACAAAAGGAAAAGGAGAGGGATAAGCAGACTCTCCACTGAGCAAGGGAGCCCAATGTAGGGCTTGATCCCAGGACCCCGAGATCATGACCTGAGCTGAAGTCAGACACTTAACCGACTGAGCCTCCTAGGCATCCCTTGAAAGCCTCACTTTTTAGATTCAAATAGCCCAGTGATTTTTTGTCAACTTTGACATGAGCTGCATTGGGTCATGATGTTGCCAACTCTGCCCTTAACATCAACTTCCCAACTCATGGACGGAGAATGGATGGTGCCCAGGAGGGAGGGTCAGAAGTTTGGGTTGGAGCTCGGGTTCTGATCTTTAACGCTTCATTCCTTTAGGCTTGTTCCCACATCTGTTTTCTGAGATGACTGAACTAAGTCATCTTTAAATCTTCCTCCAACTCAAACTCTAGAATTCAAGGGTTATCATCAGAATTTCTACAAATGACTGCTGAATGCAGATAATGTTTAGATTTGTTTTTGTTCATTTTGGAAAATTGATTATTTTTGCCTTAATAAAATATATGTACAACTAAAATTATGATTTTATTAATGAAATTCATAAAGGAAAAATACCTTTGTTACTATATATCTCTAACTCTCCATCTCCTAACCAAATACACCAAAAAAGTGTGTTTTAATGAGATTTTTGATAAATTAAGATTGCTTGGGATCTTATTATTAAATAATAGTAGACCAGATTGTCCCATGCTAGAGATTGGGCATACAAAGATGAATGAAACATGGGCTCTTCCTATTTTAAATCCATCCTCCACACTGTTATTGATGTAGATGAAACATGTAAGATGTTTCATGTCACTTTAAAACTCTTCAGTGTTGTCCTTGGTTTTATCTATTTACTCAACAGATATTTATTGTGTGTTTGCTATATGCCAGAAATTGGGCTTGACACTGTGCTAGAGTGAACAAGATGGACATAAATGTTTACTTTTCTAGTGGGAGAATTCAGGTAATGAATAGGCAAACAGCAAATACACTAGATTTTTTCAGATTGCTGTAAGTGCTTCAAAGAAATAGAGCAGTATGTGAGATACTTAATATCAGTCCAGTTTTACCGATGTGACTGCCAATTAAACCGACCACTGAATGACGATGAGGAGGAGACAGAGGATGCAGCTGGACTTTTAGACATAAAAAGCCTGAGGTGGGAAATACTTAGATATGTTTAAAAGAAAAAAAATAAAGAGATCAACAGAAACCAGTTTCTGATGCTTGGTAAGCAAGGAGGAGAGTAATGTGAGAAAATTCAGACAGGTAGGCAAGGGTCAGATTGTGTAAGGACTTATAGGCTAGGATACCTTTTTCCTAAATGCAATGGGAAGCCATTGTAAGGTTTAAGTGGGTGAATGGCATGACCTACACTATGTTCTGAAAGGATTATTCTGGCAGCTCTGAGGATAATAGTTGCATGTACATGTTGGCTGAAGTAGGGGCAAGGGAGAGGTCAGGAAGCATGGCAGCAGGGAGAGATGACCTAGGTAGAACAGTAAGGGGATTTTGATGGCTTGGACTTAGGGTGGTGGCAGTGGAGAGGCATGGATAGATTTGATATATCTTTTATAAATGGAGTTGACAGGACTTGTTGATATGGATGAAGGAACTGAAGGAAAAGAAAAACAAAGATAATTCCAAACATGTGGCTTGAGGAATGGTAGATACTGGTGTCATTTTTAGAGATGGAGAAGACTAGGGAGAAAAAGGTTTAGTAGACAAGGAGGAATCAACAAATTCTGGTGGACTTGATGGGTTTGAGCTATCTTTAGCCAATTTAAACAAAGATGTGAAGTAAACGGTTGGCTATATGAGAGAAGACAAATTTGGGGTTTGGGAGAACAGAAATGGTGTTTTTATCTGGGGACTAGGTGATGATCACTTAAGAAGAAAGAGAAGATGAATAAGAGAAGAAGGGCCTTGGACAGATACCTGGGATACACCAACATTTTTGGTCCCAAGCAGCAGAAACCAAAGCAAAACAGCTTGAACAAATAAGGAAAGAAGGGAATTTATCAGAAGGATCTGGGGTATTTCAAGAATTGGAAAGGGACTTCCATGGACTCCAGACATCTATTTTTTTCCCAGCTGATTCTTTGCTGGGTCCATTTGCATTATTCTTTTCATCCCAAGAGCAACTCTTTATGCTTCTCTCTGTGCACGGCAACCACATAGCTTTTACATTCTCATCTTTATTCAAGAGAAGAGTCTGGACTTACTGGTGGATTCTTATACCAATTCCAAATTTACCAGGAGGATCTGATTGGCTCAGCTTTGGTCACATGGGCACCCTACTTCAATCAACTATGTTCAAGAGAGTCATGTGATAGAAACATGGTTGTGGAAGCTTCATCTTGTGGGTGAAGGCCACTTTTCACAGAAAGGAGGTTCCTGTCAGTTGGGCATTAACTTCATCACCACCTGGGCCATACCTTCTTGCTTATTTCAATTTTGTACATGTGTCAATTGCAGTTCTCATAGATTCTTTCATACTCTGTGTTGATTCATGTCTCCATGCCTTTCTTAAAGCTGATGCCTCTGACAGAAATGCCAAGGCTTATCCTTCTTTGCCTGTCTGTCTTAGTCTGCTCAGGCTGCTATAACAAAATGGCTTAAACTATAGAACTTTCCCTCTCACGGTTCTGGAGGCTGGAAAGTCCAAGATCAGGGTGCTGGCATAATTGGTTTCTGGTAAAGACTCTCCCCCTGGATTTCAGATAGCCTCCTTCTTACTGAATCCTCATATGGTGCGGAGAGCGAGTGAGCTAGCTCTCTGGTGTCTCTTCCTGTAAGGGTACTGATCCCAATGTAAGGGCCCCACGCTCATGAGCTCATGTAATCCTAATGATCCCAAATCCTCATCCTTAAATACTGTCACTTTGGGGGGTTAGGGCTTCAAAATATGAATTTGGGGGAGGGACACAATTCAGTCCACAGCACTATCTAACTCTTTCCCATTCAGGTCCCCTGATACTTCCTCTAGGAATTCTTTCTAGATTCTCCAGGAAGCCAACGACTCAGCTACTACCCTTTCAGATTGGAAGCACCTGGGACACATAAGGATCTGTACACTTACCATATTATGTTCAAACCTCTTGTTCACATCCTGCCTCCCCTCCAGGCAGGGGCTGTGCTGAATTCATTACTGTATTTCCAGCCTCTGGCACACAGTAGGCTTTTATAATGCTGTTAGAGCTCAATAAGCAACCAGTGAAGGAGACAATACCAAAGGATAAATCATAATACAGTCTAATCAGTGCAATGATAGGTTCAAGGTGCATAGAAGAAAGATTACTAATTCTGGCACCTGGGGAGGGGAAAGATAATTTCACAGGGGCTGTGACTTCAGAGCTTGAATTTGGAGGGTGTTTAGGAATTGGTCCATAAGACATTGGTGTGGGGGGGGGGCGGGGGGTGAGGGGAGGAAATTGTGGGGATGGGACAGCCATTTTAATACTTTGCGTGGTATTGGAACATAAAGAGGGATATGTCAAAATCCCTGCCATTGGGAGGTGCATTTTAATTAGGTAGGTGGGAGTGAATTGAATCAAAAAAGAAGGGCTCCCAGAGCTAAGTGTGGAATTATTTGCTATTTGTTGTTAAGACAGCCAGCCAGTAATGCCACAGTGATTTGCAACAGAGAAACAAATGTATCTGCAGAATGTTTAGTAAAAGGACTCACTCAGCCTCTTCCTCCGGCCTGTATGAGAAGACCTAGGAAGGCCGGGCCAGAGAAAGGGAGGACCAGCCAGAGAAAAGAGGATTAAAAAGAGTAGAATCTGTGGACAGGAAATGCTTATTCTTACACTTTTTGACCATTATGTGCCGTTTGGTAGCAGTACTTTATTCATAAAATACTGGTGGCAATAACATCCTAGCCAACCATTGTAATTCTATTCCCCACTATTGATGGCTGGGTTCTGCTTATCCTTCAGGTCTCTACTCACATGTGATTCCTCAGAGAGGCCTACTGTCACCACTTAGTCTCAAGTCATCTCCCCCAGGGCACTCTTGGAACACCCTGTTCTTGTGCTTTGTATTAGTTCCCTATTGCTGTGTAACAAATACCCACAAACTGGCTCAGAGCAACACACATTTATTATCTCTTAGTTTCTGTGGGTCAGAACCAGTTGCCCAATAAAGCCTAGTATTTAGTAGGTGCTCAGTAAGCATGTGCTGAATGAATGAATGGCTTGTTCAGAGTCACCCTGCTCGTCATCAGGTAAGTCTGTCAGCAAGGTGTCCTATCTTTTCACTACAGCCTTTCCTGCCCATGAGCATAAAAAGCAAAAGATGAAATATTGTGTAGGAAGGAACCATTGTGCTGCTTGATGAAAATCATTGGAGATTCTGTTCTTACCAAGATTGTTAAGTTAAAATGTGAACTATTTGGCAGAGCTTTGCTACCTGGAGCATGGGATATCGACTTTGATGTCCACTAACTGATGTAATGAATTTTCTTCAGCTTTATTTTCTATTTGTTACCACCATAATTGAAAGAGCTCAAACATTCCCTTCTAGGATTTGAAAAAAAATTGAGGGAAAATGCTATTGTTTTCATCCTCACATAAACTTTTGGCCTTGAAAGATATGAAAGCCAGTTAGGATTTAATAAAGAAATTCCTATCATGGTATAGTGGAAAATGTCAGATAGAGTAGACTTGAACTCTAGTTTTAACTGTAGTTCTGTGAACTTAGGGAAAGTTCTTAACCTCTCTGGACCTTAATATTCTCATCTTAAAATTTTTTCTACAAGGAAGGGTTGTGGTGAGTTTTAAGGGAGATTGTGTGGGTGAAGCTGCTGATGTTTTCTAGGCTCTAAAGAAAATGGTTACTTTCCTTTCTCATCGTAGACTATAGAAGAGTAAAATAACTTTAAGCTAATGAGACTGTGAAATGTTCAGAGAAGACAGGAACTGTAACTGCCACTTCCCAGTCCTGGGTTAAGGAGAAATATGCCCTAGAGCTCTGTCTTAGGAATGGGGAAGAAAGGATGACCGGAGAAATGACTTACCCTCCAAACACTTGGGAGTGGGTTACCACTGAGACTAAAGCAGCTCTCAGCTTAGCTGAATTCTCATTCTGCTATTCTCTGAGGCATTCTGGAAGCAAGTAGGAAGAGTACTCTTTAGCAGAAATCATTGGACCACAGTAGACTGAAAGAGGATGCCCCACTTTTACTATTTCTTCTCTGTTGAACAGCTTGGAGCAGAGTGCCTACATGGCAAGATAAAGTTTAAGACATGAGCTTATGTTTTGTTCTCCTTGTTTTCTCTTTCTGTTTCAAGAAGGTAATTGAGACTTCACTTTCTCTTGCTTCCAGGGAAATGTGCTTTGAAGTTGATTGAAGGAAGCACGTTATAGTGGGTTGGGTTTTCTGTGATCTCGCCAGGAATTAGGGAGAGAAGTGAGTGTCTGTGAGAGCAGGGAGGCCAAATCTCTAAGAGGAAAGAAGTAGACCCAGGACTAGAAAGGGACAGGGGTTGGTGGTTTTGTAAACCTAAGGACCCATGTCTTCACAGTCCTTAGAGGTGGTGGGACCCCAGAGGAAGGTGGCCATGAGGGGCAACAAAGGTCAGCCTTCAGGTTCCAGAGCTACCAGGTCCAGCCAAGGATCTCACATCCAAACCTGGCCTGTGAAACAGATGCTCTTGGTGCTCTGCCCACAACTCCAGACCCCATCCCTTCAGTGTGTTCCTGTGGGCTTCTAACCTCCAGTATGTACATCTCTTTGCCATAGGTGTTCCTCTAAAGTCTTGGAAGTTTGCTCTGCTCTCCATCAGAGTAGGCCAAAAGTGCCAGGGTTAACACCTCCAGGAGGAGCCCTCTTTCAATGACTCCAGTAAGCTGAAGTATAAATGCCTCAGCTCCCTTGCCACTTAGGATAACTTTGAAGAGTGTATTTTGCAGTGTTTTCCATAATTTCCCCACAGGGTTAAGCTGCAGTTGTCCAATCATTTAATTGCTGTCTTTGCTTCCTTGCCTCACTTCCTTCCTCCCTCCCAATCCCAGTGCTACCCACACCTCTCGAATGAACTACCTGCTCTCAAGTCCTTATCTCAGAGCCTGCTTCCAGAGAACCCAAAATGAAGCATCAGGGAAGCAAGGGAGGGCCCCTCCCCTCATAAACAAGGACATTGAACACATCAGCAGTGACCAGTGTAGACCAAAGACTGGAGGAATTTTCCTGAATCTTCTGTTGTGAGACAGATCTTGGCACCTTCACATATCTCAGGGGTGAGTAGAGTGTAGCGAGGTGGGTGGTAAGGGTCCCACCTAAATGACTGCCAGAAAAGCTGAGTGTTCTGTCTAAACACATCCTTCCTGCTTATCTCCATCTTTCATTGTCTCTGACCTATTTTACAACTTTGGAAGTTGCAAGAAACTGATGCTAGGGCAAGGATTATTGTCTATAGAAACGCAAATTAGTCATGTCTGGTGCGATGCAATTGCTTATTGCTATATGGACAGATCCATTTTGTGCCTATTTGCAAATTCACTTTGGCATTCCTTACCGGCCTACACAGGTGTGTTTCTTTGAACTCTTCTAACACCTTCCTGGTTCTCTCATCATTTAATGACTCATATAAAATTTTCAACACATGCTCATTTTATATTTGTATGAAAGCCATAATTGTACCTTTTAAAAAAATTACCCTTTAACAGGACTAAGATTAAAATTCTCTCTGGCCTGGTGTGATGGGGTAGAGTCAGATTTAAGGAGGCTTCTGGCAGGATGCACAGGAGCTCAGTAACACTGGTTGTTGAACCCTTCAGGGAGGGAAACTGTAATTCTGGACTGAGGTGGAAGGGGACACTTTTGTTCCTTTTGAATTTTGAATTATTATCTATTCAAATGAATTAAAATTGTGAAGAAAAAGCTAAATAAATTTATTTTAATAAAATTTATAAAAGTTTAAGAAAATTTATAAATAAAATTTTAATTAAATTTTAAAAATTAAATTAATAAAAAAACCCCACCAAAACCTAAAAAAATTTTTATGTCTCCAGCTCCCTCTGGGTCATGAGTTTGGAGTGGAGGAGTGGGAGAGAGAGTGGACAAGTCTACTTATTTTGGCTATTAGGGTTTCTTTGTGGAAATTTTTTTTTTTAGATTATTTATTTATTTGAGAGAGAGTGAGCGAGGGGTGGGGGGAAGGGGCAGAGGTAGAGGGAGAGAGAGAAACCTCAAGCAGACTCCCATCAGAGTGCAGAGCCCGATTCAGGGCTCATCCCAGGACTGAGATCATGACCTGAGAGGAAATCAAGAGCCAGCAGCTCAACCGACTGAGCCACCCAGACTCATCTGTGGAAACTTTTTGGAAGTATTACAAGGTTGAAAGATAGAGAGAGAGAGAAAGAGATTACTACACACATTTGGACTAAGATAATCTTTGCAATTGTGCACATGTGTAGTAGATAGAATTCTCCACAAATTTGGGGTGCCCCAGACGGTTATTTTGGTTTTTCTAAATCATTTTGCCATGTTCATTTTTCTAAGAAGTAACACATGAAAACAGTGCAAAATTCAAAAACCATACAAGTTATAAAGTAAAAAAGAAAGCGTATCAGTAGGTAACAGTTTTTTATTTCAAAAAATCATGCAATTATTTTTGATTCCAGTGTAACTGTGCTTATTTTAGAATAACCGTAATGTTCCTCTCCTCACATCATTAGAAAAAGAGCTGCTCTGGGGAGGTTGACTGTGCCCGTCTCTTCTTCTCCCAGCACCTGGCACAGAACCCCACAACTCCGGGGGCCCCTCCCCCACCTGACAAAACCAGCCAACCTCCTCACTGAGTGTTTATTATTTTACCTTTGTTGGGAACTAAGTGAAGTAGTGAAAGTCATACAGCCTTCGTTAGCTGATTGGAAAGAAAAAAGTTGTTTTAATTTTATTGCAGTTGAAACAATTAACAATAAATTTTTTTTTTTTGGTCAACATTTAATAGTTGAATAGCTTATTCAGTAGTTGGTTAACGTCCACATTCTGACGATAAAAACAAATCTAATTCTAGGTTCGACTAATCGTCGAATGCTTTAGAAATGTAATGTGCTTATATAAATGCTTAACAACTATAATGTGGTGTTGGTTTTGTTTTTGTTTTTTTTATGAGTAGGGATTCCAATTTTCCTTTTGATTAACTGGATAAAATAAAGTAATAACATTGATTTTTATTATAGGATGTTAACTACCTGCCGAAATGGCATGATACTTAAACTAAAATGGTGCATGGAGGTTGGATTTTTCCCAATTCTTATTGATGTGTAAAGGCAATTGAAATGTTTACCAGATTCTGGGGCTTGAGTTTTAATCTAGAATACTCATAATTCACCTTAGTTTCTAATTTTTTTTATCCAAATAGCTTCACCTTAAATTGCAGAGTTCTCTTTAATTGCATCTTATAGTTCTTTCCTCTGGGTAATGGCATTAGTTTTAAGTGTTTTTGAAAAATAATTTATTCATCGGAACAGATAGTGGAAATTATACCTTTAGTTAGACTTTACGCATACACATATATTTACTTAGTTTAAAATTTTGTGTAAGTACTCATACATTCAGAAATTATAACAGATCTAAGTGTCTAAGTCTCCATTTTATTTATCTGTAAAATTGAGATATTAGTAACTGCCTCATAGATTGGTTGAAAGGATGAGATGACATATCTATGTAATACGCTTAGAATATTGCCTGCAGAAAGTAAGTGCTCCATGAATGTGATTATAATAATTATTATCATTAGTGGTAGTAGTATAATTTTAATTGTACTGGTGAAAGATTTGGGTGATGGAAGACTTCTAGAAGAAGGTGATATTGAAGCTAAATTTTGAAGCTGGAGAAAGAAGAAAGAAAGGATAAATGAAGTGGAAGAAAGGCATGGAGGGGCAAAAAGCAACAGAAAGTTCCAACAGTATATATGGGGAATGGAAGGTGGGAGAGGCAGATAACACCAAGAATGGGCTCAGTTAATGCATTTGAAATTTATACTAAAAATAAAAATTTATCCTGAAAATCAAGCCATTAAAAGTCTCAGCAATAAATAAGATAATCAGATATTCATTAGCATTTATCCTGAAGAAATAATAAAGCAGGTACCCAAAGATATGCTTTCAAGAATGTTCATATAAAGTGTTGCTGATATATCAAAAATTTGGGAACCACGTAAACATTTAGCAATGGAGAATATTTATTAAATAAGTTTGTGTCAAAGTCATGATGATGTTTATGTGCGTTTATCTGTTAGCCTGAAAAGTTGTGCATATCCTATTGAGTAAAAAACCAAACAGGTTTTAAAATAGTTATGGTATTGTTTTATAAAAATACATATGGATGTATGTGTTGGTGTGCTGGGAAGCATCTGGAAGGTTATACACGAAAATATTAACGGTAGTTATCTCTTCGTTGTGGAATTCTGGGTGATTTAGAAGCTTAATCATTTTAATTTTCCTTATCTATTTTCCCAGTCATCGCATAATGAATACGAATTAAAGATTTGATTGAACAACAAAAGGGAAGGAAAGTGGTTATATTCGGTCGTACTAATGTTGTTCATAAATTAAGGGCACAACTCTTTTGTATGAGAGAGGACAATCTCCTAAGTGGTGCTGGGGAAAGCAGATTGCAGTGAGTGGGAGGATCCCGAATGAAGAGTCAGCATAACCTCCTGGAACTGAAAGAAGGAAAAGAAACTCCGGAGCATCTAGAGGAAGACATGGGTTAAGGGAGGATTTTCAACGGTGAGGAGGAGGAGCCCTTACAAGCTTACATCCTACTGCATTTATTCTTCCTGAAACCCACTTACCTTCTCCCTTTCTTGACAAATCTCCCTATTGAGACAGAGGTCCTCAGCTGGCCTGCTGCTGGCCGATTTCCAACTTTCTGGTGTACTGCCAAATTTTGATCAAAGTGTAAATATGTATTTTTGCTATAACCGCATGTATCATGGCAAGGTCTTTTAGGTAGGGATGGAGGTGACCTTCTAACTGAAACAAATCCCAGCTCCGTGTTACCTCTGAATTTGTTTTTTTTAAAGATTTTATTTATTTATTTATTTGAGAGAGAGAGAATGAGAGATAGAGAGCACGAGAGGGAAGAGGGTCAGAGGGAGAAGCAGAGTCCCTGCTGAGCAGGGAGCCCGATGTGGGACTCGATCCCGGGACTTGAGGATCATGACCTGAGCCGAAGGCAGTCGCTTAACCAACTGAGCCACCCAGGCGCCCACCTCTGAATTTTATACACTTATGCAACAGCATTACAAGCCTCAAATCCAGAGATGCAGGTATATGAGTTCTATATGTGTCATTTAGGAGCCTTGTTATAATTTTGGGCAGGTCCTGGAACTAACAGGACCTTCAGTTTCACTTACAGTGAAACAAGCTAGTGTAAATGAAAATGTCTATCGTGGAGGGTAGTTTCAGGTTTAAAAACCACGATGTCTGTGGAGGTGCTTAGGAAACACCAAATCTAACACACGTTTACAGAGCACCAGTACGTGTGCAATAGGTCATGTGCTACATGGTAAAATTGAAATAACCTACAGGTGTAATGATCGTATGTGGTCCCCTGAGCACATGGCACTGTTGCTAACCAGTATCTCCCCCTACCACACTACTGCATGCATATGGCTTGCAATTCCTGTGTTTTGAAGTGTAAGTCATTGACTTGTCGATGCAGGTCACAATTTATAGATTGAATAGATACTGAGTTCCAGGAACTGATTCAACGAGAGCTTGGGAGTGAATTTTACAGTGATTTTTTCAGAAATAGCGAGAATTTTTTTTTTTTTTTTGTCACCGGCATGTGGTTTTTTAGGAGCTAGACATTTTTTATGTTTCCCCTTAAGAGGGGGTGGTAGAGAATGATGATCTGTGAATTGGTTGTGACTGTTGAAGGGTTAATGCTCATCCACTGCTTCATATGTTGGAAAAGGCCCTTCCGTTATAGCACGTGGTGCCAGTCACCACCATCCTCAGGAAGTGGTAGCCCTTTCTGATGCTTTGGGGTGAAATGAGCAGGGAACAGCCATGGTTCTGACTTAGTGACTTGGGCAGGGGATATTTTGAAGTGCTCTGAAAGTAAAATTTCCAGGCCCTTGTTTTTAGAAAATTAACAGAAGCTTATAGATAAGGCTCATTCCACAGTGCACCAGTGTCTTTGGATGACAGCTTTGGCTTTTCCAGTGCCTTCACATAATAATAACTGCCACCTCCATAAACACTAACTCTATGGCAAACACCATTCCAAATGCTTTACATGTATGAACCAACTTAATCTTCACCAGAACCTTCTGACGTAGGATCTTTGCTTTGCCCTGTTTCAAATAAGGTCACGTACCTAGTAGGTGACAGAGATGGGGTTTGAACGCAGTCAGTCTGGCTCTTGAACCTGAACTCTTAATCATGATCCTGAGTTTTCTTCCAAATTTAATCTTCACAACGGCCTTTGAAGTAGTCAAGATAGATTTTATTATTGTCATGTTTTTGGATAAGAAACTAAAGTTTTGATGAACTTAAGGGACTCAACTCAATTAAAATCAGTATTCCAGGGCCTGCCAAACCTAGTGCAAATCTCTCTTCTCTGCACTAGAGCCTGATTAATTCTTTTGATTGCCAGGAGACAGAAGCAAGGCAAAGAGCTTTATGCATACAATTCTAGGCTGTGATATTCAGTTATTACCTCTTGCTGGGGGTGGGTTGTAATCTTCCCATGTCAAATGTTTCTGAGCCCCAGTGCGGCTCAGTGCACGGGTGGAGGATCGTGAGTAGGGAGGGGAACGTCAGTGAGATCTTGCCTGAAGCCTGGAGCCAAGACCTTGGAGGGACTGGCCCTACAAGAGTAGGGGATACACAGCTGCCTTTAAAATTTTTCCCTAGGATCATAAATGGTGGGCCCATGTTGACATCTGATTGGAACTTACATTTTTCTTTTCTGAGGATATAGGTAAGCAGGCCAGATTTCTAAACAAAGGGGCTTTTTAGCCAGGAAATTTGCAGATGTTATTTGCTTTCCTCTCTCACTGCAGATGTGTGGCCTTTCTTTTAGGAGGGGACACAAAGACCTTGGCATTCCCTACTTTCAAGATCAATAGTACCTGTCTAGCAGGTCCTTCTGTGCCTAGGCAAAGGGAAACCACAATGGTCTTCTACCGCAATGTGGGTCTTTGGAGGATTTTCCATCACAGTCACAAGACTGGTAATTAATGGAGTCAGGACAGGAGCCCAGTGCTTTGGACCTCTCCTCTGTTGTTACTTCTCTGACCTCATGGTACTTCTATTGAAACTTTTGAAATGTATGTATTTATTTATTTGAAAACTTTGTTGTTTCACCTTTCACATTTACTTTTTTTTTAAAAAAAGTGGAATTGCTTATTTTTATTGACATGCTGTTGACAAACAATATATTTTTTTAAGATTCTATTTTTTGACATTTTATTTATTTATTTTTATTACTGTCTGACAGCGAGAGAGGGAACACAAGCAGGGTGAGTGGGAGAGGGAGAAGCAGGCTTCCCCCCCGAGCAGGGAGCCCGATGCAGGGCTCCATCCCAGGACCCTGGGATCATGACCTGGGCCGAAGGCAGACGCTTAACAACTGAGCCACCCAGGCACCCCGACAAACAATACTTTTTTTTTTAAAGATTTTATTTACTTATTTGAGAGAGAAAGAGACAGAGAACAAGTCGGGGGGAGGGGCAGAGGCAGAGAGAGAAGCAGACTTTCCACTGAGCAAGAAGCCTGACTCGGGGCTTGATCCCAGGAACGCTGAGATCATGATCTGAGCCAAAGGCAGCCGCTTAACCGACTAAGCCACCCATGCACCCCAACAGACAATATTATATTGGTTTTGAGCGTACAACATAGTGGTTCAACATTTATATACATTACAAAATGATCACCACAATAAATCTAATGCTGAGAGAAAAAACTCTCTAAGGGCCTGAGATATAGGGGAAGGCTTTTTAGATTTCTTTCTAAGCCAGTGTGACTATACATTAACTTTGTTTGAACCAAAAGCCTCATTTATGGCCCACCAAGCATACACTGTACACCTGCTTTGTCAATGAGTAGTCTAAAGGAAGACCATCGTGTCCCTAAGATATCAATCAGTGCTCCTACTCCCCGCATTCCCTGACATGAAACTTGTGCTTTCCGCCTATATGCTAATCTATAATCTTTTGAGCTTTCACAAGGTTTAAAAAAGTATATAATCCTGTAAAAACTGTCATTCTCCTGAGTACTTTCTTTCCTGTGAAGAGTGTGTTTCCTGCGCCCCTGTCCTAACTTGGGTTTGAATCAAACTTTCCTTACTTTTAGAGATTCTAAAAGGTCTGTTCATTTTGTGGTTATCATCTGTCACCATATAAAGTTGTTAAATGCAATTAAATACGCTGTGCATTGTATCCCTGTATCTTATTTCTTTTATAGCTGGAAGTTTTTCCCTTTTAATTTCCTTCCCCTATTTCACCCATCCTCCCACCCCTCTTTTCCTCTGGCAACCGCCAGGTGGTTCTCTGTATTTATTTCTGTTTTGTTTTGTTTGTTCATTTGTTTTGCTTTTTAGATGGCCTATATAAAACGAAATCATACAGTATTTTTCTTTCTCCATCTGACTTACTTCACCTCGCATAATGCCCTCTAGGTCCATCGATTTTGTTGCAAATGGCAAGATTTCATTCTTTATTATGGCTGAGTAATATTCCATTGTGTATATATTCCATTTTATTTATTTATTTATTTATTTATTTATTTATTTATTTATTTATTATTTGCTTAACTTTTAAGTAGGCTCCATGCCCAGCATGGAGCCCAATGCAGGACTTGAATTCACAGCCCTGATATTAAGACCTGAGCCAAATCAAGAGTTGGATGCTTCACTGACTGAGCCACCCAGGCGCCCCATATACTACATTTAAAAAAAAACTGAAGCATAGTTGGCACACTATGTTGTATTAGTCTCAGGTGTACAACATAGTGGTGCCACAGTCTATATGTTATGTTGTGCTCACCTCAAGTGTAGCTACCATCTGTCACCACACAATGCTATTGCAGGACCAATGACTATATTCCCTATGCTGTGCATTTTATCCCTACAACTTATTCATTCCATAATCTCCCTATACAACTTCACTCATTTTGCTCATTTCCTAACCCCCTGAACATAATTTTAGTGTAACTGCTGACAGTTCTTCTGTTGCAACAGAGATACCTCAGCAGTTTCTCCAGCATGTAGGTTTTGGTGTCTGGCTTGTCTACTTTTTAAAAATTCCCCCCCCCCCCCCCCCCCCCGGCCAAGTTTCTCTGTAAAATAAAACCTATTTCATGAGGTTACTGTGAGGACTAATGAGTTATTACATATAAAGCATAGTAAGTGCTCAGTAAATACAAACTCTTATTATTGTCAGAATAGGGAAGGAAACTGGTATCTTTTTTTTTTTTTTTTTTTTAAGTAGGTTCCATATGCAGCTTGGAGCCCAATGCAGGGCTTGAACTCACAACCTTGAGATCAAGACCTGAGCTGAGATCAAGAGTCGGACTCTGAACTGACTGAACCACCCAGGCGCCCCGGGGAACTGATATCTTTTGAGTGTCTACGGATAAGCACTGGGCTGTCGGGAGTCAGCATTTATTAGGTCCCTGAATAGTCAGGGCAGTCTTTTGAAATCGATACAATTGATGTTATTTAATTGGAACTAAGGAATCTGAAGTTTTGACAGGTGATGGATACCTACAAAGGTCATGAAGAGAATCAGAATTTGTTACACCAAAATACCCTTTTTGGCATAAGGATTATTTTCGGATGAATATTTTTAAGAAATAGTAGACACGGGAGAAGCTCTGAAAACTGAGAAGTTATCCTTTTCTGAGATACATCTACATTTATAAGAAAAAATCCCCATCTTTAAACGTGTCTTTATTTCTGTACCAGGCAGAGAAGGATGACCAAATCTCTAGGAACTTTTATCAGTGGAGAAGGCAAGGATGTTTGCTGTGCTTTTCCTGGTAACTTCTCATAACTGGCTCCCCAGTTTGTGGTTAGCTACAGATGGTATTTAAGGTGGTGGCTTGGGCCACTCCAGTTTCTCAGTTTTCCTGGATCTCTCCCATGTATACAGGAAGTATGTATGTTTAAATTTCTGTTTGTATTTCTCTGTTAGTCTGGCTTTTATTACAGGGGGGTCTCAGCCAGGAACCTTGAAGGGTAGAGGGGAAATTATTTCTCCTCTCCCACCAACACATAGTCTGCTCTGCCTGCCACTCTTCTCTGCCTTCCCTAGATGCACAGAGTTGGAGGGTGGGAACAAGAAGGGTTTAACAGGAATTCGGATTATGATCCAGTTTCCCAAGCCTTATGTTAAAAAAAAAAATAGTTTAAGAGCAGATCTTAGTTCTGAAGGCATGGAAGGTGGTATACACATTGATAGGTTATACCATAAGAAAGACATCATGGAATTTGGAAATGCTTTATAAAGGCCTATTTCAGATGGAAAGTGTTTTGAATTATGATGTGTTGAGGTTCGACAACTGAGAAAAGATGTTATTTGGGGGGTGTGACAGAGGTGAAGATGGTGTGAAACAAAGCAGGAGAGCTGATGGTCTGAGGTGAGGTGGCTATAAAATCCCCTCACTCAGGCTTCACTCTAGATTTTCATTTCCACACCTTCTCTCATTTCAGGGCTGCCAACATTCTTGGCTGTGAAAGCCTGGTTCTTTGTTGTAGGTCTGTGGTAACACGTGTGTGTGAACTTGGCTTGCAGGAGCTGCTCTGAGGAGTGCCCAGAGAAAGTGGTGGATCCATAGAGAAGGAAAAACTAGGTGCAGGGACAGGGCAGGGACCTGTAAAGGCCAACCAGCAGTGGCCGCTTCTCCCAAAGCCAGCTCCTATAGGATCCATTTGTCCGGGGACGAGTGTCCTTAACATTCAACCCTCTTCCCCACTCTCTCCAACTTTTTATTTAAAAAAATTTTCACCTCCTTATGTTCACTTTTTTTTCTTTCACTGAATCATTTGGGAAAAAGTTGCAGACACTGTGACACCTTAGCTTAATATTTGGGAGAGATCTCCTGAGAACAGGGACATTCTATGACACAACCACAGTATCATTAGCACATCTGTTTTTGTTGTTGTTATTATTAACCCTTTTGCCCACTTCTGAGAGCTTATTATTTTTTGGTCTTTTCAGAATTTAAAAATCAATAAACATAAAACAAATGAAGTTAAATAAATAGTTTAAGTTATAATCAAATCTGAAGTGTTCCAAAGTAAATGAAATAGAGCACGACATGCCTGACAGACAACAAAGCGATCCCTTAATTTATGCAATGCTGTAAACTGGTGTTGAGAGAGATGATCTGGAAATTCAAATGACTTCGGTGTGGTTTGAGCTCAGGTGCATCTGCTATCAGAGGAAGGGTGAGCGTGGGTGGCTGAGGGTGGGGGTTAGGGGGACCCTTGGATGCCCTGCCAAGCAGTTCAGAATTTATCCCCAAGGCAATGGTGAAAGGAATGTTTTAAATGGGTCATGATGTGTTTAAATACAAACTTTGGGAAGACGCTCTTGAAGCTCGGGTAGATGGATTGGGAGGCTGTGGGAAGGGGCAGGAGGGGTAACTGGGCAGGAGACTTCAGAAATAGCAGGAGAGGGGCGCCTGGGTGGCTCAGTTGGTTAAGCGACTGCCTTCGGCTCAGGTCATGATCCTGGAGTCCCAGGATTGAGTCCCACATCAGGCTCCCTGCTCAGCAGGGAGTCTGCTTCTCCCTCTGACCCTCCTCCCTCTCATGCTCTCTGTCTCTCATTCTCTCTGTCGCAAATAAATAAGAAAATCTTAAAAAAAAAAAATCAGAATGTTTAAAAAAAAAAAAAGAAAAAAAAAAAGAAAAAAAAAAAGAAATAGCAGGAGGGAAGATAACAGGACCCTGAACAGGCAAGGGGGACTGGCCAGGAAGGACGATACTATTGCGAATCAGAGGAAACCAACCATCTGCTTCATGCCTTCTGACCTTCTGGAAAATTACTGAATTGTGTCAAAATTATAAAAATAAACCCTGGAGTTCTCAACAGTGCCTTTCCTGCATCATGGGGAGAACTATTAATATTACTTCTTGGAGTGCACTTTATTTTCACATAGAGACATTCCTAGTGATAAAGAGCTCCTGCAGTGATCCAGGAATGTGGAATTCTTCATTTAGTTTGATTTCACTGTATTGTTTAAATCTATCCTTTTGGGGAGGGTTTGGGAATTGGCTGAGTTAAAGAGTAGGAATATTACCTACCAGTGTACAATTAGCAAATAAATTGTGGTGGGATTAGATACTGACTTTTTCAAACCATATATACAAAAGATAATTTTGTGGAGCCCAGCACATCTTTATATTTATTCAGAAATTAGAAAATGCCTCGAAGACCAACAGCATCCTTAAAGATAACATGTGTGATTTTGAACCTGAAAAAGTGTTGTAAGTAGACACGCAAAGATCCTCCTTCTTTAATTAGTGCTGCTCTAAATTAGCAATTACCTCCATCATCAGTGTATTGATTGTGCACAGAAGATGTGGGAAATGTGTCTGCTCATTACACATGCACAGATTCTGTGTTCTGGAGTCCTCGCTGTGTGGAGCACATACATACCCAAGAGAGTGGCAAAGTCAGGGTCGGGATGGAGTGATCTTGGCACTTGCAGCAACTCGCCCTGGGGGAGGCATGTGGGCAGCAGGAGGACCTGCAGTACCTGGTGTTGGGAAGCAGAGACAGTGACTGAACACTGGGGGGAAGAGCTATCACAAGTGTGAGGGCTACGCAAGGTCACAGAGTCCACCGCACTCCACTGGGGGGAGTGCGGTCTAACAGAGTAGAAGGAACGTGGGAGAAGCAGGGCAGTCAAGTCAAGAAAACAAACTTGCCTATTTCTGGCAGAATGCTTGCTTTAGCTTCACGGGTGGCGCACGCAGCTCGGGGTGGGGGTGTGGAGAAACTGAAGCAGATTAGACACTTACGGGAATTTCCAAAATTGAAGCAGGCAATTTTTTTTTTTTTTGCTCAAGCATATAGTCATCATACATTTGTTCATATTCCATGTCACAGTAATCCCTTGTATTAGTTTTCTAGTGCTCCTGTAACTAATTATCACAAATGTGGTAGCTTAACACAACCGAAGTTAATTCTCTCACAATTCTGGATGCGGTTAAGTCCAAAATCAAAGCGTTGGCTCTGCTCCCTCCGAAGGGCCTGGGGGAGGATCCCTCCTTGTCTCTTCCTACCTTTTGGGAGTTCCCAGCCACCTTTAGTGTTCCTTGGCTTTTAGACACATCACTCCAATCTCTGCTTTGTCATCACCTGGCCTCTCCTCTCTGCATATCTCTGTGAGTCCTCTTCTCTTCTCATGAAGATACCATTGGCTTTAGGGTTAAACCCAAACCCAGGATGAGCTTATCTAGAAATCCTTAATTACATCTGCAAAGATCCCATTTCCAAATAAAGTCACATTCACAGAGATAAGGGTTAGTAGCCCTTGGACATATCTTTTTGGGACCACTCTTTAACCCACCAACTTGAGTCACCAAGAGTATGAATAAGATACTGTCCATCCATTCAGTATGTGTGCTAGACTCTGAGCAAGGATTAAAAAAGGATGAGTAAGACATAGGGGGTGCCCACACGTTACTCACAGTCTAATGGGTAGACGTCAGTGAGTGATGCAGGCAGGCCCCTCAAATCGAGTGTGGCAGGGCCGAGGGGAAGGTGTGTACAAGTTGCTAAGGGGGCCCAAGGGAGGGGGCACCCATCTCAGCATGGGGTGGGGCTGGGGTGGGCTTGAAAGTGTTTCTGGAGGAAGTGCAGGCAGAAAAGAGATGAGCAAGGTGAAGGAGGTGGGAGAAAGGCTTTCCAGGTGGAAGGTCCAGCACGATCAGAGGTGCAGATAGAGGTGAGAGAAAGACAGAGCATGGCACAGTCCAGAGCTGTGGGTCTGACTGGAAAACAGCATCTGAGGTAGGGGTGGTGAGAGGGGCCAATGAGGGAGGGACAGGGTCAGATCAGAAGAGCCTGGCATATCACGAGCAGGGGTGGGGACATTATTTTGAGAGCAAATGGGAAACTTTGTAAGTTTCCCTATGAAGTTCCTTGGAAACTACAGAGTGCTCTAAAAATGTGGATAACATTACTAATATTTTTTAGCATATGCTGGACACTTATACTTAGTACAAGAGCTTATATTTGCAGGAAATGTGTTTTTAGCATTAGGAGGAAAATATGAAGGTTTGGTATTGCTAAAATTACTTTTTCTAATCAACCTGACATTAAATTTGAAACAACAGCTATTTAAGAGGAGTGACTGGAAATGACACTCCTCTCCTGGTAGGAGAGAAGCTTCAAGAAGCACATGGGCCATTGCAGTTCTGTCTGCACAGGACAGAGCACCAGGGCAGGGGCTGGTGAGGTAGGTGGGTGAGTTCCCAGAAGATCTCCACGCCAAGGCAGTCCTGGGAGCACTGGCCCCTTGCGGCAGCTAGGATGGTTATGGAGAGAGATTCAAGCTCAAGCCTCACGCTCGGGTTGGATCAGAGTGGAGGCTGGGGTTGCTGATCTCCAGTGATGACGCAGTCTTCCATACGCAAACAGCATGGCCGCCATTGTTTACAGTCATGACTGTCCACCCACTGAGCCAAACTTGGACAGTAGGAGCTGATCTTTATTAGAACCTTCTCCATCTTCCTCACACCCCACCTCCCGTTGCTTATTAAGTTTTGTGGATTTTATCTCTGTTCACTTGTCTCCATTCCCTACCGCCACTGTGTGGTCCAGCTCTCCCGTGGGCGTGGCTCTCTCCTCCTAACTGGTCCTCCCACCGCCAGCCCCTCTTTGGCGTCAGTCCCCCCTCCATATAGCAGCCAAAGTGGTCCTTCTAGACATGAATCTACTTCTATCTCTTGTGTTTGCGCTCCACCCCATGGCCTCTGCCCTCTTTCTACTCCCAGTTCCCAGTGCTTCTTCTGATACAGCCTGGGAGGCAGGCACCCCTGACCTCACCCTGTCCTGGGAGAGAGGCCTGCCCCTTTGCCCATATGTGCCTGCTGCCCATTCTACTGCCTCTGCCAAGGATCTCCATCCATCTTTGGGACCAGCTCAACTGTCCCGTCCTGCAGGAAGCCATGCTCTGTCAATGCCATTATCACCTGTGAGCTAGTCACCGCCGAGAATGTGTAATTATCACATCTACAGTGTGCTATTGTAACTGTCTATTTATGGTCAGTCTCTCCCACTGGACAGTGGGCTGCCAGAGGGCCAGACTCCCTTTCCTTTACCTCAATCATCTCTGGCCAAGTGCCTGACCAAGGATGATGGCTCAGCGAGCAGTAGATGAATAAAGGGTGAATATGCACTTTCTAAACAGGGGCCTTTACAATCCCAACTTTAAACTATACTACATGAGAATGTCAAGGTCTAAAGCACACTGGGGGAGACCTCTGGTCTCCTGGCATTTTGTTTTTGATGTTAATTTTTCTGTTGCTAGCATACAGAGCTGTGCTGTCCATTTCAGGAGCCACTAGGCATGTATGGCTATTGAGGCCCTGAAATGTGGCCAGTCTGACATAAGGCTAGTGCTCTAAGTGTAAAATACACTGTACATTTTGTTTGAAGACTTAGGACAAAAGAGAGACTATAAAATATCTCATGAATACTGTTTTATGTCAAGTTCACATTCAAATGATAATATTTTGGTATAATGGGTTAAATAAAATGTATTATTAAAAGTAAGTTCACATGTTCCTTTGTATTTTTAAAATATAGCTGCTAGAAAATTTAAAATTACATATGTGGCTTGCATTATATTCCTGTTGAACATCACCGGTACTGAGCCTGCCCTGGTAGGGGCAAATATTTAAATTGTTACAGCAACATTTTTTTAACCGGGTATAAATGTTTTTGTTCATTGTAAAGCAGTTTGAAAGTATAAAGATTAAAATAGAAATCTTCAGTGGTGTCATCTCTGAGATAAGCAGATAACGCATTTTGGGGATGTTTTCTTTCTGTATATAAAACAAAACTGAAACCATACTACATATCTTCTTGAGTACCAAGCTTTTTTCACTTATAATTATGTTGTAAGAATTTTACCATGTTACCAAATATTGTTAGAAAAAATGATTTTGATAGGTGCAGAGTATTCTGGTAGGGGTTCAGGGTGCCACGCATGTCCTCTCTTTTCTGAGTTTCTGGCCAGTGGAATATACACATAGGGATCAACAGCCAATGATGAACGTAGAACTGTTTTATTAGGGGGTGCCAACGGAAGCTCCCAAGCACCCATCTTTCATCGCTCGGTGAAAGATGGATTGGAGAAGATAGCTTTGGCCTGGGTCTGAGTCTTGAGACCTGCATGGTGTGTGTGTGTGTGTGTGTGTGTGTGTGTGTGTGTGTGAGAGAGAGAGAGAGAGAATGGCAAATGACCTCCCCAAAACTTCCCCATACAAGAAGAGGGGATGAAATGCCTTATGCCTTCCCCTGTGTTCTACAATGCAGTAGAGAAGCAAATATTATTCTATTCCCTACAGTTCCAAATAGTATTAGTTCAGGCTGAGCTGTTGTAAATTGTCCTAAGTCAATTTGGCTGGTCACGTTGTTTTGGTGGATATTGGTTGCTTCCAAGGATCATAGGTAAGTGAGAGCCGTGGTCCCCTCCCCCATTACCTTGCTACCTTCATGTTGCCATGAAGTTTCACTGAATCCTGTTGCTCGTGTGAACACTTACGAGAAGCAAGACCACCGCAGTCATAGGTCTGATCTTGTAATCTTGGTGAAGCTCTAGCTCTCTACTCTTGACACTCTTAAAAGCACCTTGCAAGAAAGGTCTACTGCAGGCAGATGGAGCAATATTCCAACTAGAGGTAGGATTAGCCAGCTTTTCAGGTGGTTCAGGGAATAGAATTCTCTGTCAAGTAGCGCAATGTAGTATTACGAATGAGACCAAGCCCTGGTATCCCACTGAAGTAGACTGTTGGGCTCCTCACATTTTTATTCTCCGTTAATGCTGTAGTGGAAATACCTGTGCGGTATTTTGAGCCAATCTGCATGTTTAAGCACTGTTTATTTCAACAGTGAGAAATTATTTCTCAAATATTCCTTAATGTTAAATGAATGACCTCTGTATTTTAGATTAAGAATTTGATATTTGAAGTGATTGTCATGGAGTTTCTGGAGTTGGGACTTCTAATTAGGATCTTTCAAATGTTAATTAACACTCCTGGGGTGTATATTTCTGATAAGGGTTCTTCAAATGTTAACTAACCTACCCTGTGGGGTAGATTGGAAACTAATTTAGACACACATACACACACACATTCACACACACCCATTACACTTCCTATACTGATGTACTTTAAAGTAAATTATAGACTTTATAACATGAAAAGTCTGAAAAATTTGGAGGATTGTACAATCCTGAACTCACTTTTCAAAGCCTTTAAAATTGAAAAATTGGTCTAGAAACATCAGAACAGGTTTATTAATGAGTTTCTTGGTTCAGACTGGATTTGTTGTCAAAATAAAATAAGTTGAGCTGGAAGAGGTTGATGCAGGAACTATTTATTCTAGTTTTTCTTTCCCTAGGTCATTTTGGTTTTTGTTTTGTTTTGTTTTTAGTGTCAGGTATTTGTGGGACAGGGGGTTAAGCTATTAAAAATTACATTAAAAACACAAAATAAAACAAAAACATCCCACAAACAAAAGATGATTTAATAGTGGGAGGAATGTGAAAAATAAAATCTGTAGTTTCTCTTCCCAGATGAATTCACTTTGCTGTTAATAGCTGCTATTGTTCAGACTCTGTGAATCTTTTTGAGGACATGCAAGGAGAGCTCAGTGCTGTTTGTTTCTGCTAACACAGCTCGATCCAGGATTCCTGGGGTTAGAGTGGGCATATTCTTTTATGAACTGAGTAATTAGTCCATCTGGTTATATTCTCAGAAAGGTGCTGGGACTGGAGAATTAACCTCAATACTTATTTCACATGGCTGTTATGGGAGTTAAGAGATAAAGTTTATGAACGTGCTTTCTAAACTGTAAAGAGGTATTTATTTAACATTATTATGCTGGCAATATCTTCATAAACCCTTTCTCTATATAATCTGGCAGCTTGTGTGCACTTTATTAACAGTTGATATGTATCTGTAGCTCATATGTTTAAGGTTTATGTTGCAGTCAATCAATAAATAAGGTTTATGTTTCAATCAATCAATATGTATTGAACACCTATTAGCAGCCAGGGACTCCACATGAGCACCAGCTATGGCTTTGGCCCCTGAGACCCATTAATACGGTTGGAGAAACAAGGCAGGCTCACACATTTAGAGAACAAGGCAGCATATGCTAAAGCGTCAATTTGCTATTTGGTTTAAAAGATGAGAGAAAGTAAATTCTGGAGGCCAGATTAGTGGGCGACATACTGCAAGGGGTTCATTTTCACTTTAAATATTTTTAGGAAAGCTGGAAGATGCTTTATTCTATTTTGCCTTCACGTTTCTTGGGAGTTGCAAGTGGACATCTGGGATATATTTGGGGCTATTTCCATTTTCATTTTCTTGAATTTTCTCTAAAACTTTTCCGTGGGCCTGAGAGCCATGAGGTGTGCGTTGTGTCCTTGAATTGTGTCTGCTCCCCGCTTCCTCCAACAACAACCTCAGCTCATCTGATTCCCTGTTCAAACAGCGATTCCTAAGGACAGAACATCCTGCTTACTCTGTTACAGTCAGTTTCAAGCCATTTCCCACTCTTGTTTGGTGCTTGATGAGTTTTTTGGAGATTGAGCGACAGCTTTCATCCCAGTTGAAATCCCTATTTATGTCCAGAAAAAAGTGTTATGTAAGTTGCAGAAAGGTTAGGAAATGTTCTGAATGGATGCTCATGGGGCATCATAGATGATCAGGGAAGGGGCATGGGTGTGAGTATGAGTGTGTGTGTGTGTGTGTGTGTTGCAGTGAGGTGTTGGGAAAGCAGAAATGAGTTTGAGGTTCTGTCTCCTCTTTGGATTCTCATTGTACCCTCTTTCAGGTTTCCTAAATCTGTTGTACATGCGATGCATTCCCAGGACCTCAGACTCTGAGGTACTCACTGCTGAATCTCAAGAAAGAGAAACCATTATGGCTACTAGTGATTTTAAAGCTTTTATTATTCTTTTGATAAGCAACAACGATGCACTTGAGAAATAAGCAACATGCTCCCTACAGCCCATCAGTAGGAGCCTCTTCTGGTCTCTTCCTCTTAACCCACATCACTTGCCAGGAGAAGGAAGGAGTATTGCTGGGAAGTGGGAGGCAGCTGGCACTGCCCTGTGTGCACACGTCTGCCTTTCGATGTCTCTTGCATCTCTCTTTCTGAGAGTTCTTGGCCAATTCTGACATTCACCGGCAATGCACGAGCCCTGGAGAAGTTGGGTTTTTCCAAACATCTTGGCATCAAAATGCATCCTGGATATTGGCCCATGCCTTTGCCATCACAGCTCTGAAGAGTGACCATCTCAGGAAGCTGCCCATGCACTCCTAGCATGGCATTATCAAAGCTAACAGTCTTCTTGTTTGTATGATTATTTATTATCTGTCCAGACACTTGAGTGTTGGGACCTTGTCCCTTGCATCCTACTAGAACAGGGCCTGGCATATAGCAGACATTCAATAAATATCAGATGAATCAATTCCAAATTTACACGGACCCTGCCCTTCAACTAGGAAGAAGGAAAAAAAGCCTTCTAAGATGAGCAGGGAATGTGGGTTTCACTGGGGTTCTCTATTTAATGGTAAGGAATTGAGAAGGGGCACTTGCATCTTGACAAATGTGACTCTGAGGGACCCCTTGAAGGCTTAATCATTGGGTGGGTCATTGAATGGATCTCAGATGGACAAGCAGAAAGGAGGGCAGAGGTTTCTCTTGCCTTTGGAGACATGTCTAGCAAGAAGTAGCTGCCTGTGTTCTCCTCTAGGATTTTGATGGATTCCTGTCTCACATTTAGGTCTTTCATCCATCTTGAATTTTTGTGTATGATTTATAAAATGGAATATTGCTCAGCCACCAAAAAGAATGAAATCTTGCCATTTGCAACGACATGGATGGAACTGGAGGGTATTATGCTGAGCGAAATAAGTCAGTCAGAGAAAGACAAGCACCATATGATTTCACTCATATGTGGAATTTAAGAAACAAAACAGATGAACATGTGGGAAGGGAGGAAAAAATAAAATAAGATGAAAACAAACTGTAAGAGACTCTTAATTATAGGAAATAAACTGAGGGTTGCTGGAGGGGAGGAGGTAAGGGGGATGGGGTAAATGGGTGATGGGCATTAAGGAGGACATGTGATGTGATGAGCACTGGTGTTATATGCAACTGATGAATCACTGAACTCTATCCTGCTAACTAATAATAAAGTATATTTTAACTAAATTGAATCATAATAATTAAAAAAAAAAACAGAAAGGAGGGCAGAGGTGAGGCGGGTGGAGGAGAAGACGCCAAGATGGAGGAGCAAGGTGGGGACAGAGTGAAAGTAAGGAGGGTGTGGCCTGAGAAAATACAGCAGCTGTTTGAGCTGCAGCATCAATATCTTAAAAATATATATATTTTATTTTCAGATTACACATTAATGCAGCCTCACTGTAAAACTAAAGCAATATATAAGTAGAAAAGAAATTAACATTAATCTCAGCACTTAGTCATAATTACCGTGAACACTCTGGTGGGTGAACATTTCTTCTTATTTTTTTTCTTTATACACTCACACTTCTCTTATTTTGGTTTTAAATATTTGATCACATAATACGCACCTGTTTTGCACTCTGCTTTTTTCACTTAGTGCCATTTAAAATGATTTTTCATTTAGTGTCATTAAAAATGCTTTGAAAACATCATTTTTTAATGGTTACATAATCTTCTGGTTACATCATAAACCCTGTTGTATAATTTGCTTCCGTGTTTTTGTTTTTTTGTGTGTGTGTAATTGAACGTAAGTTAGTGATGATCATCTTTGTGTATTCCTTACTGCCTGCACGGTTTCATTATTTCATTCAGGTGGATTGCTAGAAGGGGAATTCCTGGGCCGAAGAGTAGGAATCTTTCCTAGATCTTGAAGCATGTTGCCATGTTGCTTTTGTGAAAGGTTGGAGCAATTTATGTGGAGTGTTTTAGAACTGAGACCCTTCCTGGAACAGAGCAGGATTTGCTAGCTCTAGAGAGAACCCCCTCTAGTTAAGATTTGGATCCCAATTTCATGTTCTGTAAATCAGACTGATTTTAGGCTTCTTCTACTCTCTGTGTTATTTTACCTTCTATTCTTTGGCAGTAATTTTTAGGAACAGCACTGGGGAAATTCCAGACTGTCTCCATGGTGCTCAGAGCTGATAGCAAAGGGAATTCTGTCCATGCTTGGGACAGAGCTGCCAAGAGGAGGGCAGTGTCCTGCCAAAGGTTCAGCTTCCTGATGACAGAGGCGACTGAGACACCTCCAGGGAAAGGCGTCACATGGGGGAAGAAAAGAAATTTGACCTGGAGCAAAACCTTGGAAATTCTAGTTTTTGTTTTAAGGAGAATGGGATTTCCTGGTGTTCCTTACAACAGCACCCATATTCTCTCTGATTAACTTCCTCATAGACATTTTTGTCAGTTTTCTATAGCGGGGGTTCATTTTGTTCCAAAGCAGTCTCCTTTATGGACCCTTTCTAATATCAACATTTTCTGATTCTACAGGCAGATGTTATCATCCCATTTGATGGATGGATAAATGAGGCACACATAAATAAAGTGATGAAGAGAGTTGCTTTTGCAACTTAGTAGCTGACTGATGTTGGGCAAGTTAATTAATTTCCCTGAGCTTTGATTTTCTCATTTCTAAAATGGGAATGATAATGCCCACTCTACAGTGCATATGTGGGTGGGAACCAAACTCAAGGCCCAGGCTTTGGGAATAAGCATCTAACCCACATTTGCCAAATGCCGACATCCCCCTTCTCTCCCATGATGGCCTCACACTTGCCGTGATTCAATTGAATAAACCCTGGTCAGTCTAGGCATAGAAGAGGAAAAAAGAAGAGTGTACCTAAGGGAACTTCGGATGTATTAGAACAAAGCAGCCTCATTACAGTGATTCTTCTGTAATAACAATATTTCTTTTGTGGCTTGGGGAAAATTTTCCTTTTCCATTAAGGACCTAAAATCTGGTTGCATTGACCCTTCCTCGCTTGACCCTAACATGCTGTGTGACTTTTGGAATCCCCCTTTACCTCTCTGGATCTATGCTTTCTGTAAAATGAGATGATTAAGCCAGGTAACTTTAATGGTCCTTCCAGCTCCAGTAGTTTTTAAAAATTCTACAAGGATTTGGGAATAAAAAACCTTGAAGTATGTTTCTTTTCCGCAGGAAAAAACAAAAACAAAAACAAAAACATAAACCAACAAAACCCAAAAAACTGTTATTTTAAATTGACCACTTGGGGTCGCTAGTGATCTAAGGGATTGGCTGGTTAAGCCCTAAACTGTGTGGAGCCTCAGCTAACAGATTCTGGGGGTGGTTTATGAAATTTTCTTTTTGTCTCTCCCTTTAGCTCCAAAATTCTCCTGAAGACTCGACTGCATCATTAATACCGAGTGGACCACAAGCACGTGTCAGAGACGGTATTCCCAGTTGGACCACAGCATCCCGATGCCAACCCCAAAAGAAAAGACAAAGAAAAGGAAGAAACAGTAATTCTGGAGCTCGATGGGCTCTCCTTTTGGGCAATAATTCAAGCTGTTATATGTAGAGGCTTTGTAATTCCGTGACTTGAAAAGTTAGTCCTACAAAGTGAAAGTGCATGGCATAAAACATGCCTTAGATGATGGAGTAAACCTTTGTCTTGAAAATTCTGGAGTTATCAAAGGCAGAAGCAGGGAAAGATTCTCACTGAACTGATGAGTGTCTCTTTTGGCAATTCTCCTAGTGGGCTTTACTGATGATTGAGGTGGGGGAGGAGCAGGCTTGGAGGTCCCTGGAGAAATCCGGAAGGGACCCCTGAAAAAGACATAAATGCAATAAAACAAAAATCTAAAAAGCTCAGTGACTGCCCACACCCGGGATTGGGTCCTGGCAGCAGGCTCAGCACAAGCCAGACCCCTCTGTGGAAAGTTGGCTGAACCTTGCCCTCTGGGCGCAAGGAAAAGCGGCTCTCCTGCCAGGAATGCTGTATAAACATCCTTTTCCTACAGGATCCTGTGGCTTGGGGGTCCAGGGGAGCACCAGGAAAGTATCCTAATAGAGACAGATTTCAAACTCTTGCTGTCTCTTTTCAGATCATAAATTACTGTTAATTCTGTTTATACTCTCCCCCTTTCCTCTCTTAATAGTTTTAGAAAAGTAATTGACGACAAAGTGGAGCCCACAAAGGGTGTATGTAAGGGAGCCCTGCTCCCCTGGCTGAGAAACAGCCAAGTGTTTCCTCATCCTGCACCTCCCAGCAAAAAAAGTTAAATTTTTATGTACCACAGGTGCCCTTCCTTGCCCTTCCTGCATACCCTCTTGTGGCTTTGCTGTTCAGGAGAAGGACTAGAGCTTCAAGTGCTACTTAACAGGAAAGGTCGGTTGGTTTGCTTGCCTGCTTGCCTGCTTGCTTTCCTCCCCTCCTCCAGATCCAGGAGGCTGCCCTAGTGCTGTGTGGGCTTTGGGGGGTGGGGAGCAAGCTGCTCAGAAGTAGCCCCGGGATCGGGCGGTTTCTCCTTGCTCAGGCACCATCTTGCTTCATAGCACAAAGCCCCCAGGGGTATTTGCTGAAGCCAGTTCCAGGGTGAGGAATATGCCCAAGCTTGAAATTGGCCGGGTCTGGGTTTAAATCCTAGGTCAGCCTGTTCATTGAGCTGTTGACTTAATCGCTTAGAGTATCAGTGTCCTCATCTGTAAAATGGGGAGAATAATAGCATTTCCCAAGGGTGGTGGGGAAAGTTAAATAACGTAGAAAAAATGACGGAGGTCTGGTGAGACTTCGGTCAATGCCAGTTCTTTCTTCCTTCGTGGCCATCAGCCACATTTGGCTCCCGAGCACGTAAAACATGGCTACTTGCCAATGATAAGTGCTGTAAGTGTACAACACACATCGGATTTCAAAGACCTTTTCTTTTTCTTTTTTTTTTTAAAAGATATTATTTATTTATTTGACAGAGAGAGCAAGAGAGCAAGAGAGCACAAGCAGGGTGAGCAGAGGAGGGAGAGGGGGAAGCAGGCTTCCCACTGAGCTGGACTCTAAGATCATGACCTGAGCTGAAGGCAGACACTTAACCCACTGAGTCACCCAGGCGCCCCTCAAAGACTTTTTCTAAGAAAAGATAATTTAAAATATCTCATTAATAATTTCTTATACTGATTACATGTTAAAATAATTCAAATAAATTAAATAAATACTTTTAAAAGTTAATTTCACCTGTTTCTTTTTCCTTTTAAAAGATGTGGCTGGGGGTGCCTGGGTGGCTCAGTTGGTTAAGCAACAGACTCCCGGTTTCGGCTCAGGTCATGATCTCAGGGTGGTGAGATCAAGTCTCGAGTTAGGTTCCGCGCTCAGTGGGGAGTCTGCCTGGAGATTCTCTCCCTCTGCCCCTCACTCCACTCGCTCTCAAATAAATAAATAAATAAATAAATAAATAAATAAATAAATAAATAAATCTTTTAAAAAAAGATGTGGCTGTTAGAAAATCAAAAATTATACATGTGGCTTCTATTTGTGGCTCCTATTATATTTCCATCAGACTGCCCTGACCTAGTTCCTAATTCCCCCATCTCTCTATTCATACTCTTTCCTTCCTTCAATGACTAGCTCAAGCTTTATTGTCCTCATGAGGCCCTTTGGTCCATCTCTTCCTTCTCTGAAATCTCCTGGAGGTTTTCTCATGTAACCTCTGTTTATAAGCTGAATTTGAGCAGGAAAAGCCTGTGAAATGTTTAGCCCAGTGCCTGGAATATTATAAACACACAGATACTATGATTGGCATTTTTCTTGTTAGTATCACTGCTGTCTGGCCACCTCGTTCAGCACTGCTTATATGTTATCTTGGCTCCTTCTTAATTTTTTGCTTATGCGCTTAGTCTTGTTGAATATAATGTCTTAGAGGATAGAAAACGCTTTGTCTATTTCTCCTGGATCTGTCCTTAACCCATAGGGCAGCGCTAGGTGTAATGAATTCTCCCTCATGATCACTCAGGAGACAGAGGCAGAGCCTGATGACTGACTGACTTGGCATCTCAGAGTCATTTGCCATTCTTTCTTTCATTCTTCCTGGAATGCTTTCTCTACCTCTCCTTCTTCATTGAGCTAACTCTTACATCCTGAAAAATGGTAATAGAGGTCACCACATGTGCTCCCCCTGTTCTAAATAGTTTACATATACTAACTGATTTCATTCTCACAACGATCCTGTAAGGTATTGTCATTACCCTCATTTACTGAGGCACAGAGAGATTAAGTAACTCATTCAAGTTACTCAGCTAGTGAGTTGGGGGGCGGGGTGTAGGATTCAAATACAGGCAGTTTGGTCCCAGAAATCTCTGTGCTCTGAATCACCAGGCTCAATGTCACCTTCACCAGAAGTCCTTCCAGACCCAGAGGACTTTTCCCCAATCTTCAGTGTACTTACCCTCCATTATACCACGACCCTATGTAAATATCTTTGTCACTGTCATGGTAACCAGGACTGGAATCCCTGGTTTACTTGTCAAAACGCTTCACTGGCCTGAAATGATGCCTAGTGATCCCTCAGTGAATGCCCCATGGAAGAAGGAATATGGTTTCAGTCTGCAGGTAACAGATTCTCCAAGGATCCAAAGAGGTAGGACTACGGCACCTGGGTGGCTCAGTCAGGGTCCTGGGATCGAGCCCCACATCGGGCTCCCTGTTTAGTGGGGAGCCTGCTTCTCACTCCCCATGTCCCCCTGCTTGTGCTCTCTATCTGTCAAATAAATAAATAAAAAATCTAAAAAAAAGTTAAAAGAAAACAACAACAAAAAAACCCAAAGAGGTGGGACTAACAGAAGATTTTCCTCTTCTATGCTATTATCCTGTTAATTTTTCATACCATTTATAATAATCTATAAACATCTTGCTTGTTTTTGTTTACTTGATGAAAAAAAACTTTCCTCCTCCAAGAATGAAGGTGAGGAACTTATCTGTCTTGTTGACTGTTCTACTCCACTGTCTGCCATTGAATGTATATTCGCTAAATACTTGTCGAGTAAATACATGAATGAATGAATTTATTGGGTGTCTACTAAGTGTGCCAAGCACTGTGAAAACATCATGGTTCTTGAGTTCACAGGGTTTATAAGTTTATGGCATGATGGTGGTGGTAGGGAAGACAGGGCAAGGACAATGACAATATAGAGATAGAGAAAGGACAGGATATTTGGAGAAGAAAAGGAAAAAAAGACTTAGTGTGTGGGACGGTGGGAGTCCAGAAAGGGTTTCTGTAGGAAGTAACAACTGAGAAGAGACCCAGTGCACAAATGGGCGATAGCCAGGCTGAAGGAGGAGGGAAGAGAGGAGTGATGGGGGAAGATGGAGGGGTTTCCAGGTAGAGGGAAGGAGATGTGGGACAGGCAAGGCAATGTGGTTATTTACAAGTCTGTTGGGTGCAGAGCGGAAGGAAGAGCTGTGAGAAATGAACCCGGACACTTGTGGTCCAAGTGCTGCCAGTGCTGTACCTTCTCTTCTCAGATTCCCTTCTCCATCCCAGCCACTACTGTCATCCTTTTCATCCTTGTTTCTTTCTGGCTCCAATAGGTCTGGTAGAGTTGTTTCATCTACTGGCATGGCTTCCCTTGTTTGGGAGACTGCCGCACTCCCAGCTAATACTGAGATCAAAGCTCTTTACATTTATCTCATGATCTGTGCCTTATTTTTTTATTTTATTTTATTTTTAAGTAGGCTCTATGCCCAGAGTGGAGCCCAACATGGGGCTTGAACTCAGGAGCCTGAGATTCAAGATCTGAGCTGAGATCAAGAGTCGGACACTTAACTGACTGAGCCAACGAGGGTGCCCTCCTTTCTATCTACTTTTGCAGGAGCTACCATCCTTGACCCTCATGGTAACTGGATGATTTCTCTCAATTCTCAGTCTAGACCTAAATTGGCTATTATTAGTCCCTTACTCCCATCTGACCTTGATTCTCATAATTCATTCTTCTGCTTTGCTCGTCCCTACACAGATGCCTGATCTGCCAACGAATTTCCATCTCTGTCTCTCGCTGTCATTTAAGAATTTCCCACCCACCCAACCAGGCCCAAAGTACGCCATCTGATGAATACTTAGAGGGCAGAAGGATGCAATATTTATACTCAGATCTGTTCTGGGAAGCCAAGGATGTTTGGTCTTAGGTTTTCTATTTTGTGTTTCCTTTGTTGTTGAGACTGTCTATTCTGTCTTTGGACAGCCTGAACTATTTGGAAATTTATTAGGGAGTTTTGATATGTCTACCCATGGACTGCATTCCTTGATTCTGGTTCTACAGTTAGGGGACCATGGGGACCGAATAGCAGAGTAGCTAAGGGCGCCCGAACTTGGCTCAGCCACTTACACTGCTAGGTTTTGGATACTGTGCAAGCCACCTGTCTGTCTGTCTCGGTTTCTCCTCTGTAAAATGGGGCTCATGGTAGTGTGAGAACTTCCTGTTAGCTGTTATTATTGTTTTTAGTCCTTCTGGCGAGAGTGAGCAAGAGGAGAGTGGGCTTCCAGTGGCCCCATGAAGTATAATTTGAGCTCACACTTTATAAAATGCCACTTATGACTCATGTCTCAGGAAAAGGAAAGATACACTTTTAAGTCAAATGCAGATTCTTCCAACTTACATCTCTAAAGAGATTTGATAATTATCATCCTGACAATAAAACTTTAATTTATGTGGCATAGTTTCTTCAAGAAACTACGACTTTTCTTATACTGTTAAAATATCACAATAATGTTGATCGTTATAAGAAATAAGAGATAGCAGTGCCTGTCTTTTTGCAGAGAGGAGGAATACCAACATGGAAAGCATTCTGCCCTGGGCATATCCAGATGTAGTCCAGGCTGCTGTCTGGGTAATGGCCCTGACTGGCAGCTTGCCCCTCACCTGTGAGCCATCACTGGTGCCCAGCAGTGAGACCAACAGCACATCCACCAGCACTGAAGTGATATTCTTTGGGAAACACAAAGTGGAGTTGCAGAGGAAGTGGGATCATTGCCACCAAGAGAATTTTCGGAGAGTGCAATATCCAAGTTGCACAACTTTCCTCACTCCCCCAAGTGCCATAATGGGGATCTCTTGGGAAACACAACAAGTCAAGTTGGGGGCACTTAGGCAGGTTCTCCTGGAGGGGAAATTTAGGGACACTCAGGAGCCTAAGACACAGGGTCACCCAGCTCCCCAGACTCAACGTATGAACTGGGTGCAGCATAAATCCTTTACTGAGATCTGAACCCAGGGCTTCTGTACCCAAGCCATTTTGGAATGCAAAGGAAAAAAAAGGAGGAAATGAGTGAGAAAGAGAATGGAATTTGCCTCCCCTTCCCAGCCTAACAGATCTCAAAGCGCCCAAATTGAAACAAACGAGTTAATTACATTTCCTTTAAACTATGTTTACACTTGCTGCATTCAGAATTTAAGCAATAGAGTCTCCTAAGACCCCCTTTGTTATGAAAGGAAGCTGAATTCAAGAGGACAGCTGATTTGTGGGGCTTTAGCCAGAGGAAGTTAGGCTGGGCAAACAAACCTGGGTGCAGCCATCCTATTTGTTAAAAAACTATATTCTGATTCCCGTTTCTACGTGGCTGTTGGGCAAAACAAATGCATAATTAAGAACTTCACCTTTGACAGTTTAGCTCTCCTTAATTTTTTCTTTTAACACAAATAAGAAATTTCCATTTTCATATAGTAATATCAAGATACCCTGCTCCATTGAATCGACCAGTAGGTTTTGAAAATAAGCATAACAAACCATATAAAAAATAAGAAAATCCACTTTTAGGGTTTCACATTCATGCCGTTTAATTGTTCGTCTATTTCCATGATAAGGTGAGACTGGTCCTGTGTCACCGGAGGGACTATATCCTGCTGTTTTTTTCCCATCCTCATTTACAATGATTATGTTATCAGGCTAGCCAGGCAAAAGGGTGGAGCAACTATAATTTCAAAGCAGGATTAGGTTGAAATAACGAGGTCACCAAGTTGTGGTTACCAAGGCAACGTCACATCTAAGAATATGGGATGCTTCTAGGAGATGAGGCAAAGCCTGGAGCCTTTCTTCCCCCTCTGCACAAAAATCGCTCACTTCCTAGATAAAAATTGCTTATTAATTGCTTTTAAACACGTTTATTCTTTATTTTTAGGAACCAATTTTTTAAAAAAGAAGCTTGATGTAAGGTTTTTATGCTTATTTTTTTTAACCAATAATAAATCTCAGAATAGTCCATTGGACCATTGTTTTCTTCTCCCTTTTGGAATTGGTATTTACTTTCTTTTTTCAGTTTTTTCCTTTCTTTCCCCCCTCCCCAATGCTCTCCATCTTTTCTCTTTTAATATTGCAGGGAAAAGACATGGAACAAAATGAGAAAATTGAAAGTTAGGTGCTCTGGTCAGATTTTGAGATTATGAAATTGTAATAGGTGATGAAAGCTGTAACCTAAACCCAGAATACTCATCTCCCCCCCCCCCCCCCCCGGAAAGAATACTGAGCTCAAGGGAGAATAACCTTGGTCTTCATTGTCTCTTAAAATTTCAATCCACCTTTAAAATTGTGGACTATGGAGGCAAAGCGACAAAGAGGGAGAAGATCCAGCTGTCAGTGTTTCTGATCAATATCAGCTATCAGTCTGAACAATTCCCACCAATTAACCTCTTTTTCCTCTGAATTCATTTCTGTCCTCTGAGTTTTCAGATAATGGCTTCAAGTTTCCTCCTCTTATAAAAAGTAGGCTTATTTTAATATGGTCTCATGTTTGTGAAGCACGGATTTTACTTAGGTCTTTTCTTAAAAGAACATTTCTGATCCAGTGCTGAATCACTGGACACGGCGCCGCGTGAGTGGAACCGTCAGATTCCTTCGAGTTACAACACGAGTGTTCTTCAGGACATGTTAGCTGTTCACCTTTTGCCCTGGCTTTGCATAAGGAATATGAAGTGTGTTTGCAAACAGAACCGTGTTAGTGGGCAACAGTTTCTTCCTCCTGGAAATCCATGTCAAATCATTCTCATTGCCTTCATCTTGTCTTCAGCTTTGAGCCTGGGGGTCCAGAGTCTGCAGGATCTGGGTCTGAAGCTCTGCTGTGTGACCATGGACAGGTAAAGTCACGTCTCGACTTTCTTCACAGGGCTGTGTGAGGACTGAATGAGATATCATGGGAACAGCTCTTAGCTCAATGTCTGACATGCAGTAAGCAGGACCTCAAAATAAACCTCACGTTTCAAAAATAATAAAGATGTATATGAAATTAATCTCTGTCTTCCCAGTCTTGCTCCCTCCCTCTCCTTTCCCCTAATCCCTTCAGGATAGTATTCTTAAAATGTAAATCAGATTTTTATCATTTCCTTGCTGCTCTGGGTTGAATTGTACCCTCCCCAAATTCATGTCCATGTGGAATCTGTGAATGTGACCTTATTTGGAAATAGGGTCTTTGCAGATGTGATCAAGTTAAGATAAAGTCATTCTGGATCAAGGTGGACCCTAAATCCAATATGACCAGTGTCCTTATAAGAAGAGGGACGTGGACATTAGGACACAGGGACACAGACACACAGAGACACAAAGAAGAGAATGCCATGTGATGACAGAAGCAGAGATTGGAGTGATGTGTCTAAAAGCTAAGACACAGGGGTGCCTGGGTGGCTCAGTCGTTAAGCATCTGCCTTCGGCTCAGGTTATGATCCCAGGGTCCTGGGATCGAGCCCCGCATCGAGCTCCCTGCTCCACAGGAAGGCTGCTTCTCCGTCTCCCACTCCCCCTGCTTGTGCTCCCTCTTTCGCTGTGTCTCTCTCTGTCAAATAAATAAATAAAATCTTTAAAAAAAATTAAAAATAATAAAAATAAAAGCTAAGAAACACCAAAGGCTGTTGTCAACCACTGGAAGTTAGGAAGAGGCCTGGAAGGATCTTCCTTTGGGGTGTTCAGAGGGAGCATGGCCCTGTGGACACCTGGGTTTCAGACTTCTGGTCTCCAGAACTATTTAGAATACATTTCTGTTTTCTTAAGCCACCTGATTTGTGGTAATTGGTTATGGCAGCCCTGGGAAACTAATACACACCCTTAAAATCTTGCTGTGGTTCTCTTAGTCATCAGAATAAGGTCCAAGGCCCCAAGACCTGCTCCCTGATGGTCTCTGCAGCCTCACTGCTCCTGGTCCTTTCCCTTGATATTTCAGTTGCTCTAGATGTCTTTCAATCTCTCCAAGCAGAGCTCTTGTCCGGCCCTGAGTTGTGTCTTCCTAGAAACCATCTGCCCATCCCTTCTTAGAATAACCTTTCTCTCCCTGGTCACCTGGGTAACTCCCGCATATCTTAAAGGTATCAGCTTAAATGTCCCTTCCTTAGGGGTCTTCCCTAATGCCTAGACTGGTGTAAGCCCCTCCAAGTGCTCCCCCAGTGCTCATCCACATTTCTCCAGTTACTTTGATCGAAGGTTGGTCTTTCCTGGCAGACCATGAGTTCAATGAGGTCAGGACCCGTCTTTGTTCTTGCTTACTGCTGGGTTCCTATATCCTGGGATGGCCTGGAAGAACACAGGCCTAGTTAGCATGGATAGAATGATTCAGTGAATGAATGACTGAGTAAATGACTTTTTGGGATGTGACACTCTTAGTAATATCTGGTGAGAGGTCAAAATGCTGCTGAGAGAGTCAGAAATAAATTAGCAGCTAATTTGCAATTTAGATTGATTACCATTAATCAAAATTTAGAGGATTTTATTGTTTTCATGAAATATAGCCCCAAAGTTCCTCCTCCCCTCCATTTTATTGTCTACTTTTCACTAAAAACTAATGTATGTTCATGGTAAAAAATGAAAACATTTCAATGAAAAAGTTTTTTTCCATCTCAAAACCGTGTCCCACCTGCCTTCCTCAGACGCAGTAATTATTATGACTTTCTTATTACTATGAATAGTTCAGTAGAAATATTCTAAACATACAAAACACACAGTATATACAATATTTTGCAGTTTGCTTTATTCACTTAAAATATATCTTAGAATTAATTGTATATTGGCACATGTAGTTATATCTCATTCTTTTTTTTATTGGCTGCAATTTATTTAACTATCCCCCTAATGTTGAAGATTTACATGGTTTCTTGCCTTTTGATATTACAAACAATACCACAATAAACCTTCTTGTACACAAATCTTTGTGAGGATATAACTGTAGCATATCTTTCTAAAGGTGGCATTGTTGTGCCCTTGAAAATATTATATGGTCAGACTCTAACCCAACCACAAATGTATTAGGCCAAGTGATCAATTGCAGAAAGAGACTAATTCTGATAGAAAAACCCTTTGAAGTGTTAATAAAATATAAATGGAGGATGAAAGAACTATTTAGTTTTTTATTCCAGGCTCAATTTTTTTTTTTTTTTTTTTTTTTTTTTATCTTAGAGCTGCCTATTTCTTCTTCTAACTTGGGTCAACAGAGTCAAAAAAATGGGTCCTTGACAAATTCTGAAATTATTGTTCTAATCTTTTTTTTCTTTTTTGCTTTTGTCAACCATATGGTTAATTTTGATATTGGCTAGGTTTTTAATAACATATAGTAAAAGGAAGATCAAAGTAGTTTAAAAAAAGGAGTATAGTCTCAAAACAATTGTACATTTTAAAAAACTAAACACAAGCAAAATCTTACTTGAATTTCAGAAAGATTTAGTTAATCATGTGAATTTATTATGCTAGTTAGGAGTAGGTATGTTAAGATCCTTCAAAAAACAAGATTTTAACAGAATTGAAAATTTCACACAACCAAGATTCTTGTAAAATACACAACATGATTTTGAAGGCTTGAGATATTTATAAGTCAGGGGATGAGGGACTTATGATCTAAAAAATCAAGACATATTGCAGCCTTCTTAGAAATACAGGGGGGAAAAGTCCATATAAAAATAGCTAGTTTTCAGCACCAGAGTGCTAGGAATTTAATTCCATAGTCATTTATTAAGGACTTATGGTGTGTGTAGTTTTAAAGACTGTAAGAGAGATGACTTAATTGGAGGGAACTGGAATTTGTAATCCAAGACGACCATTTCTAAGGATGCTGCTGCTTTATTCCTTAGAATTTCTACTGAAAAAGTGGGAATATAAATTGCTAGAAATAATTTCACCTTAAATGTGTGTTTAACCTTTTATCCAGTAATTCCAGTTTTGGAAATTTATTCTAAAAGAGCAATCCTGTGTATATACATACATAAGTATATTATATATATATATATATAGAGAGAGAGAGAGAGAGAGAGAAAGAATGCCAAAGGTTTGTTTTCAGGTTGTTGTGTTTTTTTTGTTGTATTGTTTTTTTTCAACCCAGATATGAGCTGGCTTCTTCTTGACCTTGCCCCTTGGAAAGGGTAAAACTGGGAGATCTTCTGACTGTCGGCCTCCTGCTTCCTGCTTCTTTTCACACAGCTTCTTTTATTACATGTCAACTGAGACATGAAATCCAAGACTTTTGTTAGTTCTGGGGAAAAGTCCTCAACAAAAACATTATCTAAAAGCCAAGATTCATGAGAACAGGTAGACTGCAAACTATGTTCTGCTCTCTAGGGTTTGTTTGGACACCTCATGGCCTGTCCACAGTTAGAACCCACCATTAAATCATTGCCCCTCCATTCTCTCACTTTTACTCTTTCTCTTTAGAACAATGAGAAAATTAATCTCCCTGTTTCATAAGAGCAGTTAACTCCCCTTCTTTGAAGTTTCAGGGACCAGTTGCCATACTCTTCCTAGACTATTAATATACCTCGAACTTTAAAAAACTTATTTTTGTTGAGGTATAATTGACATACAACATTATCTTAGTTTTAGGTATACAACATAATGATTCAATATTTGTATAATATTGTGAAATGATTACCACAATAAGTCTAGTTAACATCAGTCACACAGTTAAAGATCCCCAAATTCTTAATCAGGGATTTTCCCCAAAGAAAGTTTCTTGCCTAAGAGAAATTTAACACCAGATGTTTGAATAATATTTTATTTCATTTTTACATGTCTCTTTCTATTTTTACCATAATAGTAAACATTTGAAAATAATCTAAATGACCACCAAAAAGAGAATGCCTGGGCAAATTATAATGATAACCTATATTGACTATTATACTGTTCTAAAAATTATATTTACAAAGGTATTTGTTCATTCATTCATTCTTTTATTCATTCACTAAGTATTTACTAAGGGCCTTTTATGACTTGGAAGTTGTGGTAGGCACTGGGAATAGAGTGGGGTAAACAAAGGACACAAAATCTCTGTTACAATCTAACAGGAAGGACAGATATGAAACAAATATCTTCTTTTTTTAAAAAAAGATTTTATTTACTTTAGAGAGAGAGAGTGAGAAACAGCATGAGAGGGGAGACGGTCAGAGGGTGAAGCAGACTCCCCATTGAGTAGGGAGCCCGATGAGGGACTCAATCCCCGGACTTGAGGATCATGACCTGAGCTGAAGGCAGTCGCTTAACCAACTGAGCCACCCAGGTGCACGAAACAAATATTTTCACATTTGCTAATGATGTACAGTTGTGACAAGTGCTATAAAACAGAAGTACTGGGTGCTGGGAAATTGCAAAAGGGGAACCAGAACTGATTTGGAAGAAGTAAATTTTGGAGGTCATATCTGAAGCCCTGTTACCTAGGCAAGTGGACAGGAAGTAGTGGTGGGAGAGTTCCAGGCAGAGGGAGCAACATGTGTGAAGGCTTTGTGGTGGAAAGAAACAGGTTGAGTTTGAAGAACAGAAAGGGTTATGAGGGTGAAGGATAAGAGAGCAAAGCAAGGATGCTATGAAAGGCACCTGGAATGTGCTGGGGTCAGAGACTGTATTAACAAATTCAGACTTTGGAATTTTGCCCTAAAAATAAGGAGAAGTCATTGAACATTTTAAACAGCAGGGTGACATGAAATTTGGGTTTTAAAAGAGCATTCTGGCTGCAGTGTAGAATGATGGACTGAGGCCAAGAGTAAATATAATGGAACCCATTAAGGAGTTATTGAAGGTGGTCTGGCAGGAGATGGTGGTTTAAGTCAAAGGTGATTTTACCCCTTAGGATACTTTTGGCAATGTATGGGGACATTTTTGTCTGAAATTAGCTATGCATAGTTTTCTTTTAATTAACATTAGCACAGTATATCTTTCAGCAACCTTTTACTTTTAACCTGTCTGTGTCTTTATATATAAAGTGGATTTCTTATAGAAAACATAAAGTTGTTTTTTTTTTTAAAATCCACTCTTGTAATCTCTGCCTTTTAATTGGTGTATTTAGACCATTCATGTTTAAAGTGAATATTGATATAGATGGGTTGATATCTACCATGTCTGACACTGTTTTCTCTTTGTTGCACTTGTTCTAGAAATAGAAAATCCAAGAGGTCATAGGTTATGTTTTTCACTCTCTCTGAATACTTTTCAAGCTTTCTAAGCATTTCAGGAATTAAGTAAGTTATAAGAACCCACTATAAATAAAATTTTCTAACCAGATTGATATTTCTCACTCTCTACTGGGCATCAAAGCTTGACTTCCCTCTAGCATCTCAAACTCAATCTGTCCAAACCTGATTCTTCTTGATTAATGATGTCAATTTCTACCCAACCATTCAGGATTAAAATCTTGACATCCATTTTCCTCTCCTCCTTCATTTCTCCTATTTAATTGGCCAATATGTCTTATAATTCTAAATCAGAAATGTCTTTCTGATTTACTCCTGTTTTCTTCCTGCTGTTACTATTTCAAATCAGGCCAGCATCATCTCCTACTTAGAAAATTACAAAAGCTTCAATAAATGTTTTCCCCTTTCTCTCATCCTCTACATAGCACCCAGCAATCCAATCTCATTTTCTTTTCCCCCTTATTTAAAAGTTCCATTGGCTTTCCACTTCACCCCCAAGATAACTCCATATTCAGTATGGTAAATAAGACCTGGGGAACCTGTCCTCTTCTACTTTTCTGGTTTCATCTTTTTTTTTTTTTAAGATTTTATTTATTTATTTGAGAGAGCGAGTGAGACAGTGTGAGAGATTACAAGCAAGGGGGATGGGTAGAGGGAGAAGCATACTCCCTGCTGAGCAGGGAGCCTGACGTGGCACTCAACCTCAGGACCCTGGGATCATTACCAGAGCTGAAGGCAGATCCTTAACCTACTGAGCCACCCAGGTGCCATCTGGTTTCATCTTTTATTTGTGTTCCCATACAGCTTGCTGTTCAGAGACATGGAGTGCACATTCTGCACTTGAAAGTCTCAGTGCCTTCATCATGCTGTTTCTTTATGCCAGAACACCCTTTCCCTGCCTCTCCAACTAACCAGTTCCTTCTTGTCATTTATAACCCAAGTCAAATGACACCTTTTCATGGAGCCTTCCATGACTTCTATATAGGGTTTTGGATCCCTTTTTCATGTCACACAGCACTCTCCATTTATCTGAATATAACACCCAGATACTTAATTACTTGCTTCCAGATCTTCCTTCCCCATTAAGCTGTGTGATGTCTTCTTATTCTTTTAGGAAGGCACTTATCCCAGTGCCTTTATGTAGGTCTTAAATACAATTCCTTATTGTCCTTATTGGTGAGGGATTAAGATTCTCTTTTGGTTTGATCTTATTGATAAGATCAATTAAGAAGAAAGAAAGCTGCCCACTCTGTGGATTTCTCTTAGGTTTTTCTAGTCACTGGGCAAATTTCAGGGCTTTCCTCTGCTTTCAGAAGCAGAATCAGATCCACCAACAAGCATAAGACTGAGAAAGGCTTGACTAGAGTGTTCCAGCTAGCTACACCACCAAAATGACAAGGGTTTCAGACGGCAGTCAGAAATCTTTGGTGTGCAGTTTCCATGCACCTGTTGTAACTTTCTTTGGTACAAGAAGTAAGGTGGTCACAAAGAGGAAATACTGTGTTCAGGGCTCTTCTTTCCCACTAGTTTTTTACTTCTCTTAAATGAGGGTGTTCTGTAGTTATCTGATCACCTACCCCTTAATAAAAAGCCCATTTTACATATAACGTATCTCAGTGTTTACCAAGCATTGACTATGCATGGCTTGGATGATTTAGACATTGAACAATATCTCAATTGAAAAATAAACACACACACACACACACAGGCTAAAAGATTATTTCACCTGGATGTGCCTAGTTTAGAATTTCTTGGGCTGTTTGTTAAGTGAGAACAGTTCATCACCTACACTAATGGCTGAACTTTGGTGTTGGTTCATTACAATTTTCCTTTCAAGTCAGTTTACACATGAATATAATATGGACGATCCAATTTGAACTTGTATCCAAATTCCATTGCCCAAATCAGTAGTGTCGTCATGGCCCAAGGTTCTAGCCTACCTCCCCAGTTGGATATTTACTGAGAAATGTTGCCTTTGCCTCTCCTGTATACATTATGGTTCCTTGCTTCTTTAATAAAATTGCTTTTTCCTCAGGATGAATCTCTTCCTTGTACTTACGTAGAATCTTGTTGATGAATGTGGAGTCATAAGGAAAAACACATTATACATTCCATGTGGAAAAAAGTGCACTGGGCATGATTATTTTTAACCATGTGGAGTTTCATTAAATATACGACAATTTTTGACAGAATTTTAAGATAGAAAAGGTGCTGTACTTTGTGATTGAGCCTCCCAAAAGCATTCTGTCTGCTCTGGTGGTTATCTGTCCTTAAGGGCAGCCAAGTCCTCTGTCCTCTTTCCCCTTCTGCCATCTCCTGTTCTCCCTTGTCCAGGTTTTCAAGGGTTTGTGTCCCAGCACAGACCTAGAAGCAGGGTGAATCAAGTGGAAGAAATAAACCCAGAAACAAATAGGTTCAGCAAAGTGTCAGAAAGAAATACAGTATCAATAGCTTTTAAAAATATACCAGTAGTATGCTATATAAGTATATATTCTTTATAGTTGTGTCTATAGTAGGAAAACAAAGTCTACCGTAAAAGGATACTTTATTAGTTTGTCTACACCTAATTAAAAAAAAAAAGCAGAGTATCTGAGGAAAATGTAAAAATTTTACATTAATGGCTAGTCTGTGGGTACTTTAAATAATTCCAAAGATAAGTGTAGACCCTTTCTTTATGAACTTTTGTGACATGACATTATGATGTTACTGCAGAATAGATTAAAAACAGCACCTAATTTCTGTTCAGCCACAATTAGAGGTGAGGTTCCAGCCTGATTCATTAATCTTTCAGATAAGAAATAAACTTGTTTTTCTTAAACTGTTAGGAGATTGATACTCTCACTTCTGTGGCGTTTGTTTATTTGGCATGTAAACTGTCTGGGCTTGTGGGCACTGTACTTGATTTGTCACCTCAGGATAAGATAATTTGGGATCTTTCACATTTCCAAATTATGTCGTGCCTAAGCAGTTGAACCAGCTGACAAATGAGATGTGCCTGTGGTGTGGCTCTGGATGGGGCACGCTGCAAGGGGGCTGATCGGTGTGAGCGGCATGTTGGTTTATTAACAGACACATTTGATTCCAGAGGTTAATGTTTTTGTGCACAAGACAGATTACACAGCACATGATCTGCATCCCAAAAGGAGACACGGAGCTGCAGTGGGGTGGGTCAGGCCACCAGCAACTTGGTCTCTGAGCTGTTGTAGCTGCAAAGTTCCTTCATGAGAAGTGGCATGGTCACGGTTCTTGGAAGGCCATGTTCCTGATTTTCTGCAGTTGGACTCTTTTTAATACTTCTGTTTTGTTTTTTTTTTTTTCATTTTTCTGTTGCTTGTGCAAGTCCAGCTTTTTTTGTTGTTGTTAAGAATTTGGGAACCCTGGTGGCCTGTGAAACCTGTTGCATGGTCACTAACCCAGCATTAAGTCATGTCATTGTGTCAGTCTATGAGCACTTACATGTCAGATAATAATAGTAAAAATAACTGACTTTCATTGAGTGATTGTCTTTTGCCAGGCACTGTTCCAAAGCTTCTCATGAATTAATTTATTCCTCACATCAAGGTGAGGTGAGTATTGTTACTCTCACTATTTTATAGATGAGGAAACTGAATCACAGAGTAACCTTGCCCAAGGTCATTACTTGAGAGGGAGACTCAAGAAATGTCCTTCCAAGTCAAATAAAGGCATCTGCAGAGTGGCATGGGGGTGTTGCCATCACTCGGAGTTAGGGCAACATGGCACTCACCCAGGGTAACCTCATTCAGGGGTCATTTGGATTTCTTCATGTGTCTTCCTGGGCCCTAGAGTCTGGCATTCAACATGATCACCTGTTGAGAGAGCATCCTTTGACGGCACAAGAAATGGTTCCTTGACCCATAGCAGAAAGGAGTCTGCTCTGAATCAAGGTTTTGATACCAGTGCTTGAGAATTCTTCATCTCTTTCTCTGCAATGACTCTAAGCATCCTCACTTGCTGGAATTCCATAGTTCTGAGTTCCTTTGACAGCTACTACCCAGATTTGTGTGATGAGACAATAATGACTTCCCTTCTTCCCCTTCCCCTTTCCCCCCTCCCCTTCTCCTCCTCCTCTTTCTTCTCCTTCTTCAGGATGCTTTCTGTTAAAGGGCCAGTCACCTATGAATTAGGTTCCTAGACCCAATTTTCACATGTGTATGTGTGTAGGGGTCCTTCCCCACAATACCAAACACTTCTTTTTTTTTTTTTTTTTAAGATTTTATTTATTTATTTGAGAGAGAGAATGAGAGAGAGAGAGCATGAGAAGGGGGAGGGTCAAAGGGAGAAGCAGACTCCCCGCTGAGCAGGGAGCCCGATGCGGGACTCGATCCCGGGACTCCAGGATCATGACCTGAGCCGAAGGCAGTCGCTTAACCAACTGAGCCACCCAGGCGCCCACCAAACACTTCTTGGACACCAACAGTGTGTCCTACAATTCAACTCAATTCTGATACCATCTACCCAGAGATAGCATCAGATTCCACAGGTTAAGGGTTCAGTCCTATAAGACTGCCCCCTGCCCCCCACCAAATTCAGATGCCAGTTACAAGCACAGGTTCTTACCTATGCTTCTGGTCAACCTGCTACAGATTGGAGCTTCCCATGACCTTTTTGGACTTCAGACACTAGTTGCAAGCCCAGGTTGTTAACTCTACTTCTGCAGACTGGCTATAAATCATGTTTCCATGACCCTCTACTCAGGTTCAATTAATTTGCTGGAGCAGCTCACAGAACTCAAAGAAACATTTTACTTACTAAATCACCAGTTTATTATAGAAGGCTGTAATGAAGTAATAGCTAGTTGAAAGGGATGCATAAGGCAGGGTATGGGGAAAGGGTGTGGAGCTTCTATGCCCTCTCTGAGTATGCTACTCTACCCACATCTCCATGTGTTCACTAACCTGGAAGCTCTCTGAACCTGTTCTCTTGGGTTTTTTAATGGAGGCTTTATTACATACTCACCAATCAGTGACCGTTGGTGATTGATTCAACCTCAGGGCTCTCTCCAGCAGAGGTCAGGGGTGAGGGGTAGAGGGGTAGGACTGAAAGTTCCAACCCTCTAATCACATGGTTGGCTCCCCTGGAAACCAGGGTGGGGTCCAAAAGTCACCCTATTAACATAACAAGAGACACCTTTATCACTCTTTTTTTTTTTTTAAAGACTTTATTTATTTATTCATGAGAGACAGAGAGAGAGAGAGAGAGAGAAGCAGAGGGAGAAGCAGGCTCCCAAGGAGCAGGGAGCCCGATGCGGGACTCGATCCCAGGACCCTGGGATCATGACCTGAGCCGAAGGCAGACGCTTAACCGTCTGAGCCACCCAGGCGCCCCACCTTTATCACTCCTTTTTTTTTAAGATTTTATTTATTTATTTGAGAGAGAGAGAATGAGAGACAGAGAGCATGAGAAGGAGGAGGGTCAGAGGGAGAAGCAGACTCCCTGCCGAGCAGGGAGCCCGATGCGGGACTCGATCCCGGGACTCCAGGATCATGACCTGAGCCGAAGGCAGTCGCTTAACCAACTGAGCCACCCAGGCGCCCCCCCACCTTTATCACTCTTAACACTTGGGAAATTCCAAGGGTTTCAGGAGCTGTGAATCTGTGGAACTGTGGAAAAGACTAAATATCTATGATAAATGTATTTTGGTCATCTGAATGACTACATGTATATTTTTCTTATAAATCACAATATGGCAGCCTTTGAACACTATCTTATGTGTTCTGCCATTCACTTGATCCATGCTTTTTGCTGTAAAGCCAGGAGTCCACCAAGGCTTTTCTTAAGGAAAGATGGATGCCAACTTGATTACAGTCTGAGAAAGATTCCTGCCTGCCCCCGAGTTACGGAATCTGTGATACATTCTCTGTTATAAAGAAACATCTCCCTGTCCCTATTTGTCTCCTCCTCTTCCCTCAGGTTATCTTCAGCAACCCTAATGTTTTGCTATTAACCATTTTCTGTCTGTGCTCTGTGGGGTGACTCAATAGGAGTGCAAAGCTACTGCAGTTTCTCGATTCTGAGGTGCCCATTCCCCCCACATTTTAACATCTCTGAAATTGGGAGGTATCTTCCAATCAGTGGCACACAAGCTTTAAATGGTAGAATTTTTTTTTTCTTTAGGGATACATGAAATAGTAGTGTATCATATAATTGAGGCACAATTAGATTCACAATATTAGAAAACACAATATTATGTATTTGAGGGTCAGGGGAAAAGCTCTTTTCTAATAAGTATTTGTTAAATGCCTGCTAGATGCCAGAGCTTTGCCAAATGTTGGGGAAATAAACATGAAGAAGGCATGGCTCCTATGCTGAAGGAGTGCATAGCCTCCAATTTCATGAAAGTTTAAGAAGTGAGGACTGGGATGTATTAATACATCCAAAAGGGTTTGTGAAGTTTGAAACAATTGATTAGTATAAGGTATTATTTTTTTGTTTTTGTTTTTTTAAATTTAAATTCAATTAGGCAACATACAGTACAACATTAGTTTCAGATGTAGAGTTCAAAAATTCATCAGTTGTGTATAACACCCAGTGCTCATCACTTAATGCCCATCACCCAATTATCCCATCCCCCCACCCACCTCCCCTCCAGCAATCCTCAGTTTGTTTCTTATAGTTAAGAGTCTCTCATGGTTTTTCTCCCTCTCTGATGACTTTCCATTCAGTTTTCCCTCCCTTCCCCTACCCTGGATCATAGGGTAGCTCTATTTTTAACTTCTTGAGGAACCTCCATACTGTTTTCCAGAGTGGCTGTACCAGCTTGCATTCCCACCAATAGTGTAAGAGGGCTCCCTTTTCTCCACAGCCTCACCAACATTTGCTATTTCTTGACTTGTTAATTTTAACCATTCTGACTGGTGTGAGGTGGTGTCTCATTGTGGTTTTGATTTGTATTTCCCTGATGCCGAGTGATGTTGAGAATTTTTTCATGTGTCTGTTGGGCATTTGTATGTCTTCTTTAGAGAAAAGTCTGTTCATGTCTTCTGCCCATTTCTTGACTGGATTATTTGTTTTTTTGGGTGTTGAGTTTGATAAGTTCTTTTTTTTTGTCATTTTTTTATTATGTTATGTTAATCATCATACATTACATCATTAGTTTTTGATGTAGTGTTCCATGATTCATTGTTTGTGTATAACACCCAGTGCTCCATTCAGTGCGTGCCCTCTTTACAGATCTTGGATATACTAGCCCTTTATCTGATATGTCATTTGCAAATGTCTTCTTCCATTCCATAGGTTGCCTTTTAGTTTTGTTGACTGTTTCCTTTGCGGTGCAGAAGCTTTTTGTTGTTGTTGTTGTTGTGCAGAAGATTTTTATCTTGATGAAGTCCCCATAGTTCATTTTTGCTTTTGTTTCCCTTGCCTTTGGAGATGTGTCTAGCAAGAAGTTGCTGCGGCTGAGGTCAAAGAGGTTGCTGTTTGTGTTTTTCTCTAGGATTTGATGGATTCCTCACATTCAGGTCTTTCATTCATTTTGAGTTTATCTTTGTGTATGACGTAAGAAAATGGTCCAGTTTCATTCTTCTACATGTAGCTGTCCAATTTTCCCAACACCATTTGTTGAAGAGACTGTCTTTTTTCCATTGGACATTCTTTCCTGCTTTGTCAAAGATTAGTTGACCATACAGTTGAGGGTCCATTTCTGGGTTCTCTATTCTGTTCCATTGATCTATGTGTCTGTTTTTGTGCCAGTATAAGGTATTATTATGATTTCCTGAGTTTTATCATATTAAAAATGCCTCAGAATTACAGTCAGGACTATCAATCTTGAAGGCTGTCAGTGTGCTTCCTTGAAGGAACATTTTCTGACAGGAATCTGACAGAAGTCAATGCGTCCTCAGAGCTTTTACTCTTAGAGTTTCTGTCAGCCTAATGAGGAATCCTTTATCTTAATTAGGTTTAAATATATCTTCTTTTGACCCTAATCAACCTCTAGTGGAGAGCTGTGAATTTCTTAGACTATTTTTTGGTCCTCTTTTTATTGGCTTTTCTTAACAGCTTCTTTAGAAAATGAGTAAGTGGTGGGATATGAGAGAGAGAGAAAAACAAACTTGCAATGGAATGTGCTTTGGGTTAGCCATTCTCCTCAGTGTCCTAAGTCCTTGCTATTCTCGGGTGTGGTCCATGGACCAGCAGCAGCAGCAGAAGCATCACTGGGGAGCTTTTTAGAAATGCTGCATCTCAGGCCCCGCCCTGGACCTACTGAATCAGAAGCTGCATTTTAACAAGAATCCCAGGGTATTTTGCATACACGTTTAATTTTGAAAATCACAACCCTACATCATTATCATGTTTAATTTGAACAGCTAACCGATGAAGAAGGTTTTCTTACTCCAGTTTTGGGCTGAAGAAACAGATGCTTGGTTAAGGTTAAGTAACTTGTTTAATGTACAAGGTTAGAAAGTTGAGGAGGCAGGAGTCATATTCTAGTTTTTTCTGACCCACATTATGCTTTTCTACACTGATTCTTCTGTGTTCACAAATGTCAATGAACAGCAAAGGAAATATTATCTTTACCTTTTTTTTATGTTTTGTACACACCTAGACGTAACAGGGAGCTTATTGAAATCAAATAGTAAAGATAAGCATTTATATCATGATGATTGCTTCAAAACACCATATCTCATGTGCTCAAAGGTCCAGAGGGCTCAGGATTATTCCAGAAACTGGGAAGAGTGACTGAGATGAGGAATGTCAGTCAGGTGGACAAGACCTTAGAATGACTGTGATTGTCAAAACAGCTGTGCTTAGAGGTTTGAATTTCATTTCTGCCCCTCCACTTGTGGGAAGTGATAAGGAGGATGGGAAGAAGGAGGAGGCCAGGAGGAGGGACATTCCCATGCTGCCGTCCAGCTGGTGAGTGTACTGGGAGTGTTGTGATAGAGGAGGGAAGGGCATTCCCAGGTTAGCTCTGTTGGTGTTCAGTGTTCTTCCTTAAGGAGTAAGTCCCCTGGGCTAGTTGTTTTGTAACCATCACAGACAACATTGTGAACAAATATTCTTATCCCCATTTTATAGACAAAGACAAGATTTGCTTGAGACATTAAGTATGAAGCCATGTCTAAACAAACATTGGGATCCCAATTTAGGTGTTTGTTTCAATAGACTCATGTTTCACAAACTTCAAACATTTGTATTCAATATTCACAATTTTTGCCATAGTTGCATGGTATGTTACCTACTGAATATTTTTCTTTAAGTCAACTCCTTTAAACTTAGCCTCAACTAAGTACTAATATCTATGGAATTGTAGGTTAGATATGCTTGTTACATGTATATTTAAAACATACTTAAAATAGATATACAGTTACTTCAAACTTTGTTTGCTTGAGTAAATCATCATTCATACCTGGACCAGTAGCACACCTTAGGAAATTTGTCTTAATGCCACATTGCCACTTTTTTAGACTTTATGTTTGGAAATAAATTTAAACAGAAAAGTTGCAAGAATAGTATAGGAATTTCTGTATATCCTTCACCACATGCAGTATTACACCATTTATTTTATCATTCTTTCTCTCTCAAAATCAGAAAACTTAGTATTAGTACAATATTATTTGTTATTGATCTACAGTCTTAATTCTAATTTTACCTGTTGTCCTGAAAATTCTTCATGTCCCATTTTTAAAGATTCCGATCAAGATCTGCAGAGTTCGTGCATTATATTAGGTTTCTGTGTCTCTTTAGTCTGCTTTCAGGTGCAATATTTCTTCAGTCTTTTTCTGCTTTTCTGGGCACTGACATTTTTGAAGAGCACAGACCCCTTGTTCGGTGGAACTCCCATTAATTTTAGTTTGTCTGACGTTTCCTCATGATTTGATTTAGGATATGCATTTTTGGCAGGAATGCTGCAGCAATGATGCTGGATCCTTCTTAATGCAGCAGTTTATTACCAGATACCATCCCTCACTAAGAGGAATGAAGGCTCCTTAGAGAAATGTCTGATTCTAGGGCTGGACAGGGAAGGTCCAGATGAGCCTGGAACATCTTGTTACCCAGAAAGTAAGGACATGCTTAAAAGGTTTCAGGAGCCAGTGTGGAGGGCTACCTCCAGTCAAATATGGGACAAAATATTAAAATTCAATGATTGGAATGAAATAGTCACCTATTAAACAAATTTAATATCGATAATCAATGGGAGAACTCTTCTTTATGGTAGAATCCCAATGAATAAATGTAGAAAGGAACAAGGAAGAAATAAAACATCACAACTCATAGATACAGAAGAAAGAAATAATAAATGCCAACTGATAAGAATGTAGAAGTTAGAAAACAACCACTTTGCAACTGTGATCATGATTGTCATTTCAGGCAAGGCTCATCCACATGGAGGCTAAAACCACAGGGGAAAAGTTTAATGAAGGGCCTGTATTTACATAATCTCAAAGTATCTCCCCACATTGTCTACTGTAACCAAATATGTTTTTATTAGAAATTACTTTAACACTAATGTGCTAGCTAAAAATGAACATTTCAGGCTTGCCATGCCAGACTCATCAAATCAGAATGCTTAGGATTAGATCCTGAGAATCAGCTTTTTTAATAAGCACGTTTAAAATATCGTAACCACTTACTTAGTGCTTCCAATCTCTGAGTTGATGGGAACTCCACTCTTGTCCTCTTACTCTGTCCTGGGAGGCTGGAAGGGTGATGACAGGTATCAGAATCACCAATTTCATTTCCTCTTGATTCTGATTTTGATCTGATCATTTCAGACCAGAGTGAAATGCTCTTTATTGACTGGGAGCCCTTGTGCTTGCTGCAAGGCATCTTCTTCCTTTTTTTGCCAATCCAGGAACAAAGAATTCACATTACTAGATATAGAGTGTTCCACTTGTTATCCATGTGGTTTTAATTAAGTTTTAACTAATGCCTTTTATCTTGTCATAGTTATTATGACCCTCTAAGTCATGTCACATTAATATGGGAAAACAGCTCCCTGGCATGTCTGGCCAAGGAACAAAGCCGTTATGACCTGTCTTACTAAATTAAAGTGGGGAGACCAATCAACTTGCATTTTGTTGCCTTCTTTGATAATTATGTTAAAGGTGAGCAAAGGTTCAAAGGAGACAACACATTGCAACCTATCGTCCCCACCACATATACAGGAAATAAAAGTATTGCAGACCTTAAAAATGTACATACATCACCAGAGAAATGAAAAACAAGGCAGTGTATTTTAAGGAAGCTATTGGTAGCAATCAATTTGATCTGTTACAACTCAAACTTTCAGGTTTATAGAAGGCTCTATAATGACCATATTTTTCCCTAATATCAAGTAGGCACACATCATTAGACAATGGATTTTTTTTTTCTTATTCATGAATTTGCCTAAAAGAAAGGTTTGCAAAGGTAAACAAATGAAATCTCATTTATCCGATTGCTATTTATTGGAAAGAATGAAATGGAAACTCACCCGGGAAAATCTGGGAATAGAGTCATTGCAGGTGGAAACTACATTTTGAGTAAAACAAGACAAGGTAGGTTGGAAAGGATAGTACATGTTCCCGCTGCTGCTGAAAACAGATGCTGACTACTCTGGGTGTGTTTAATGCAAGCACTTTTGAAGCCTCTTGCTGTGCAAACTCTCAAGTTACTGCACAGGATAGGACTGCTAAGCCTCATTAAATCCTTTTGCTGATAGATATTTTGGCACTTACTCACCAAGTGGCCTGTGTGTGCAGTTTAAGAGATCCTTATTTTTTAAAATACAATTCTCATTGATTAATCTTTATATATAGCTATCATTTCTTGAGCACCTCCCATAGGCTATGCACCATGCTGAGTCCTATTCCCCACACTAATTTAATTCAAATAGTAAGCCTGGAAGGTAAGCATTACTGTCTCTATTCATGATGAAGGTACTGAGCTCACTGAGGTTAAATAACTTGCTCATCTTGTCAGTAATAGAACCAGATTTGAACCCAGGTCTCTGACTTCCAAACCCATAGTGTCTGGCCCACTCCAGTGCACTCACAAGACCCTTGCAAGAGTGATGAGTTCCAGTCATGCTGTCAGCCTATCTGTTCTGGGTTCTTGCTAGTTTGCTTTTTCACTCTGTGAGCAGGACCTTATTTTTTGGTCCCTGGGCTAGGTCAGCCACAGTTCCTCCTTGTTATGTTCCATGGCTCATTTACTTTCTTTATCATAACAAAGAAACATCATACCTTTTTGTACTACACGTTTAATGAATGTTTCTATTTGCCACTTGATTGTAAGCTCCATGAGGGCAGGCACTATGTCTCTATTGGTCACAACTATATCTAGTATATCTCACAGCACATAGTAGGTGCCCAGTGAATATTGAATATACGAGTGAGTGATCTGTTATATAATTACTTAGTAATTATTATTACTAAGTAAAATAATTACTTAGTTCTTATCTTAGTGGAGTCTTTTCTTCTTCGGACCTGAGATAGCTGCCTTATTTTCATTACCCCTTTTCTTTCTCTTCTACCCTTTTTGTCTCATCAGAATATGTAGCAAGTGGAGGAGCCAAGGCTCAGACGCAGGTCTTTCTAAAGTCAGTGTTCACATCCTTTCCTTCACCTTAAACTGTGTTTAAAAGTGTAAAGGAGGCTTCTGGCTGCAGGTCCTATCAAACCACAGGATGGTTCTTTTTTTGATTCTTATTTTCTATCCCTAACACTAATTTTTAACTGGCTGAGGCATCATAGTCAGAAAGCACCACCCTTGAATGTCCTGCTTACTCAGCTGAAAGCAGCAGCTGTTCCAATAAGCAATTTGAGGTTCGGCACCTGAGATTGGCTCCCTCCTTTAAGCAAGACTGCAAGCTCAACAGAATGTAGGAAAGCATGAAAAAGTTTCCTAGCTTGTTTCTCTTAATGTAGCAAGGAAAGAAGCACAGGTTGAGGAAGGATATTTGCATTCTGGGCAAGGTTAACTGGCTCCTACATGTATAATTTCAGCTGAACTTCTTTTGATGTGATCCTGGGAATTAAGAATGATTTGTATATCAAGGGCTATGAAGAAAAGACTAAGAGATTGGTTTTGTTATTATCCCTATCGTCTGTACCAAGTTGGGTACTGGCAAATGTGGCTTTCCCTTCAGCAAGGCCCTGATTTGTGGTGTTTGCCAATTTCTGTGGTGTAAATACTTCCATCGTGGCTATTTCAAGCTAGCAACATGATGTCATTAAATGCATAATAGGGAGGTACTGCACACGACCTGTTCCCATAAACAGTTATAGGCTGATCTAGCACACCAATGTCTGTCGTGATCCCGTTAGCTCCTACTTGGAAACAGTGGTGGTTTAGGGCCTGAGCCATGCTTGAGATCTCCCACGGGAGACAATGGTTGATGGTGAGGCAAAGGGCCAAGCTAGTGCTTGAGGGAGATAGACAAGGCCCATGAGCTAGAGAGGACATAGGCAAACATTCAATCTGGTGGGCAGGGGATGGGGGTGCAGAGGGAGTCAAGGTGAGGGTCTCAAACCCAAAAGTTTAGCACCAGAGGCAGATAGATTTAAAATGGAGACATTGATGACACCACCGACATCTGGTTGACCTCAGATAGGTTACTGAATGTCTCCATGCTTCAGTTTCTTTAGCTGTAAAATAGGGATATGTAATAATAGTTCTTATCTTAAAGAGTTTTTGCTGGATGATGGATTATTATGATAGATGTAAAGTGCTTAGCAGGATGCCTGGTGCAGAACAAGTACTCGATGCATAGTCGCTATTTCAGTTAGGTGGGAATGTGTGAGAGTGAATGGGGCTTCCAGAGAAATGGCCTCAAACACTAGGCAGCTAGTTGTTGCTTATCTTCCTGGCCTGGCATTAGGTCTGTGTGGGTTGGCTGTCCTAAAGGGTCAGGCCAGAGGTGGATTGCTCAGTGTAACTGTTGGTGAGAAAAAAGAATCAAAACACTTTTTGATAATTGGTGGTATATTTTTTTTTTGGCTGGTTTTCTAAACTGTTAAAAGAAAAAATCTCATTCTTTTCTTTGTGACAGGTTGTGCAAAAAATCCTTAAATTGAATTTGAGGTGGCTCATGAAGAACCAAAAAGTGCATTCTCACGCTGAAATTATGTCAAAGAAGAGATCAGAAATTGTATATATAGAAAGGGGGAAGAGGTGAGATAATTATTGTTACTGGAACATGAAATTTAGCTCTGAGCTTCTGGTGGGTAATGGAGGAAAGATGTGGGTGTATATGGATGGAACGTGTTACATAGCCCTTACCGTACATGCCAGTTCTTCATGAGAATGTTGTCTTCTTTGTTCTGTTGTTGTTTTTGTTGTTAAATTCCAATAGATTGCTTTGGTCACACATGAAGTACCCATGGCCACCAGTCTTTTCTGATTTTCCAGAATCTGTGAACTTGAGAAAATCAAACACTGAGAATTTATTGGGTCTTTTCTAAGAAGTACATTATGTCTTTCTAATAGGCCTGCACTTTCATTTCTCCTCTCAATCTATTCTTCAAACAATGGCAATTGTGCTCTTAACATGTACATTGGAATATGCCTTGGGAGTTGAAACAAACTCTACGGTGGACCATGTCACCTCACATAGAATGACTCCAACATCAGCTCTAGGCTCCGCCCTGCTTTGGGATCTCTTAGTTCCACTGCATCCTCTCTTCTGTCTTTTGCACATGACCTTCCCTTGGCCTGGGATGATCCCTCCCCCTCTTCACAGAGATGTCTCCTCTTGCCACCCGTTGCCTCCTCAGCCTTCCTAGGTGGCAATTTCTAAAGTAGATTTCATCCCTGTTTGTCTCTCTCTCAGCTTCTTTTTTTTGCTTCTCTAACTGGCATTGGAGCAAGCTATATTTGGTAAGATAAGATGAGGAAATAACTTTATTTTTCACCTACCACAGCTTCAAACCTGCTTGGGAAGGATTTGCCAAGGATGATATTACAAGCAAATCCCATGGCTTTTATGGTAAATTTTGCATATTAAGATCATCTAGTTTTTAGGTATGAAATAGTCCAGTCCAATTTAATGTTAAAACTTCAGTTCCTCGTCCAGTTTAAGGTGTTTTCCATGCTTTTAAGCTCGAGCTTGACTTAAGGTCCTGTGGACCAGTATCCCAGTACAGAGAGGCCAGAGGAAATAGTGATTTGTGGTTTGATCTTCCATTTTTCACCTTCTTCTACCTACTCTCCACTGGACTTCCAAAGGCCAGAAGAAATAGTAGTTTGTGGTCTCATCTTCCATTTTTCACCTTTTTCTACCTACTCCCGACTGGACTTCCAATGGCATTTCAGTCAAACTGAGAGTGGAATGAGAGGCACAAGAAAATCATTTTAGGCAGCTGTGCTGTTTGCAGTTCTTCCATGATGGTCAAGTGTCTACTGTCAAGGTGGATAAGCAACTGCTGTTTCTTCCTTGGGACAAGCCCCCACTGGTGGTCTCCCTCTTGCCATTCTTACTCTGGGGGCCGGGGGAGATCTCTGGTTCCCCTCCTGGGAATCCCTGTCCCTTTGGTTCCTTCTCAGTGCTTTACCACACACCACCTCTGTCTGCTAGGGTGGTGGCACTCCACTGGGCAGTCCTCTCAAGACCACTTGGCCACTCTGCCCACTGGAAGCATTGGGCATCTTGTCCTATGGCGCTCCAGAAGGCCAGACCACTCCCAAGGCAGCCAGCTTCTCCTTTGGCACTTTTTCTCTGGTCTCTGTGCACTGGCATACTTGAGACCTCCCCTAAAAGTCTGTCATCATGCTCTGCTCTGGTGCCATGGCAGCATGGGGGACCAGAGACTCCCCTTAGCACCTACCTGCAGCTCTACTCCTTAATCTCTAGGTTTTCCTCATATAGGCAGTTTGGGGAAAACAGGAGGACTGTGGGTCACAGGACCAAAGACTGGTTTTAGCTGCCTCCTAGACAATCCTGAATGGCAGGTCTATACCTTTATACTTTCATTAGAATTTGCTGGGGGAGTGAGTGGGCTTTTTTTTTTTTAATCACCTATTGTTTTCAGTTTGGGGCTTTGAGAATTCCCAAATTCCACCTGCTATTTTATTATGTTCTATGTAATTATTTTTTTATTTTTGTCAGGAGCCCAGCTTAAGGAGAGAGTGCTGAGCTGCCAGGTATAGGAATAGCTGATTAAAGCATCAAGGAACCAAAATGAAAGCAACAGGGAAGTCTTAGCATAAGCAAGAGGCTAATCCAGAGCAAATGCTGCCTCCCCTTATCCCATTTTCCCCCATAGAATGGCGTCCTGGTGGAGGGTCCTGTGGATCAGCACTGGCATGGGGGGTGGAGTCATCTGTCCACAAGGGAGCCCTTAACAAAAGGTTCCTGCACTTTTATGGATGCTGGTGGAGGGAGAGGAAGAGAAGGAGAGGGAGGCTGAGGAGTGGTAAACTACTGGGTACTCAGTCAGATTGGAAAAACTTGTCTTCAAGATTTTCCCTTTTCTCCCCCCATGAGGTTGTCTTGGCAGAGGTACCTGAAGACCTTAGATAAGGAGACCTGGGAATGAACGTGCTTGGCTAGGAAAGCAAATACACAAACAGTATGGCCAGAGGGGCTGGAGTCCTTGAGTGCATTTCCCTTCAGAGGCTGCACTGCGCTGGCTGTCTCCAGGCAGGTATGAGGAGGGCAGCTTTCCTCTGGGAAGTCTGCCAGGTAGGGCCTTTGGAATTGCCTGTGGTTGGTCCTCAAAAATCACACTTAATTTTTATTTTATTTTATTTTAAGATTTTATTTATTTATTTGAGAGAGAGGGAGAAAGCGGTCGAGCAAGAGAGAGCACAAGCAGGGTGAAGGGCAGAGGGAAAAGCAAACTCCCTGCCAAGCAGGGAGCCCCATGTGGGACTCGATCCCAGGACTCAAGGATCATGACCTGAGCCGAAGGCAGACGCTTAACCGACTGGGCCAGCCAGGCACCCCAAACTTACTTTTTCAACCAGGAGCCAGACTCCTCAATGTTCTTTATGGATTTATTATCTTTCTTCCTTAGAACAATGCTGGTTTCCCTGGTACAAACACAGTGCCTGGTGCAAAGTAGGTATTGATAAGTGTTCATTGAGTAAGTGGAGGAATGCTGGGCCAGTGGGCTACAGAGAGAAGACCCCTTGGTGGACTTCATAGAGCTGCATTTGTTGAAGCCACAGTGCCTCACCTGGCAGCCCATGTTTAACCTCCAAGAGTCATTTATTATTATTAGAGGAAATAAAGCTGACTCTGATGGGGGGCACAGGAGAGGCTTCAAAGGCGGGGCATGGCTTGAGTTAGTGGGTCCATTATGGATGGGATTTGGAGAGGGGGAACTCGGAAAACGCCATTTGGCTCATAAACTTGACGTCAGACTCGCCCACACTTACTAGAGCCATCTGTCTTGATATCTCCCACTTCCCCAGCGGAACACTTAGAGCATGCAAATATCTGCTGGCAGCCTGCCGCTCCCCACCAGCACCAAACAGGGAGGGAAAGGAGAGGGTGGTATTTTGGGACCCAAATCCTGAATCTCATTTAGTCCACTCCTTTTTTCTGGCATGGACATTTCATTTCCTTGGGCTGTAGATCAGTGCTTGTATTTTTTTTTTCCTCCAAATCATTTTTACTCTCTTTCATCCTCTGTCACTGCTTCATGCTTCTACTGGATTTTAAGCTTCTGTTTATTGAATGGGGATGAGCGTACATTCGGGTTTGTACAAATGCACAAAGAAAGGAGATTTGCAAATGCGTGACAGCCGTCATTGTATTCTAGGAACCTTTGATCCACACAACCTATGAACCTTAACCCTCCCATCCTTGACCGTGGGGGTGTCTAGTGCTCATTGTTCCCTAAGAATTTAGCCCTTTGAAGAAAAATCAAGTGAAACCATGGAATCATAGGATCCTGGTGTCAGAAAAGAACTTTTAAATTCTACCATATGTTAAAGGCAAAATTTATCTCTTGGGTAAAAAGGAAAATGCCTTGGGAGGCCTTTCAGTTGGAGAAGGCAAGCCCCCTCCTACCATTTCCTGCCCACCGTAGGCATGGATTGGATGGGTAAGGATGAGATCAGTAGACACCGGAATACACTTGTGTGGTAAAATAAGGCAGAATTTTGAATATCTAATTGCAGGAAAGACAAGAAGTTGTCAGGGGCCCAGGAACCTCACATAGGGACAGTGGAGGAAACTGAGTGACTCTGTAGGCTGCTGAAGCACAAGGAGGAGCCACAAAGCCAGAAGGCATTCTCTGTGGCTGGGAAAGGAAAATATATTTCTAGGGTTTGGTACCCTATTTATAATTTGAAGTTGTTTTCTGCTCTATGCTCCAAATACCCTCTGCTACTCCCAAAACTTTGGTAAAAATCTGCTCTACACAATTGTCTTGTGTTAGGGACACTGGGGAGTAAATATGGAGTGCAGTTCTGTAGGTCAGAGGGTCCAGGTGGTGTGGGCAATGATGCAGGCTTTAGGGCAAACTGACTCAGAGGCAGATAGGAAGGAGGAAGAAAATTGCAGAGACGCTTCATCTGTAAGAGGAAGGTGGCCATCGAAGGAGTAAGAAGAACCTGATTTTGAGTTCACCTTATCTGTGAATTCCATCTTTGAAACACCCATACACTTGGTGAAATGCTTTCTTGATTGTCATCCAAGTCATTGATACAGAGCGGCAACAGACCTGAAGAGCTGCTGTTGCCTGGGGTTACATCAGAGACTGCCTTCGGAGACCTACAGCCACATGCCAATCAGAACTCTGGGTCTTGGCAATCATTTAGTTACAAACTGTCCAAGCTGTGCCTTCACCAGGCCACACTTCTCCAGAAGGACATTTTGATGTATTTTTTCAGATGTATCTGAAAACCAGAAAGTTCAGGTCTGATGAGTTTCCTCTACTTTCTTAATTAGGAACCTCATTTGAAATGGGAATAGATCAATCAGATATGACTGATTTCTCATAAACATGTTACATCCCTTTGGTTGTATTTGGTGTACTGAATGGTCACAAACCTGATCTAATAGACTTCTCATCTGTCAGGGCTGGAAGTGACTGCGGTGATGGATCATCTAATCCCACAGCCTCATTTTGTAGAAGGCCTTGAACTTCAACTTGGCTAAGGTCATGTGGCTGGTAAAAAGGAGGGGACTGAATTGAGTTTGTAATAAACATCTCCTTCCCCAGGTTTCTACTACGTGCTTTTTTGGGGGAGGAAATGTGTATGTACTTTGTAGCTCAACTGAAGTCTTTTTATTTTAGCTTTTGAAATGTGCATGTGGCTGTTTTGCTAACCAGAGAGTAAACTCTTCTAAGGACAGGTACTACTATTGTTTATACCAGAGGCCAGGGGTGCTGCTGACCATCCCATACTGCACAGGACTATGCCACACAGCAAAGAATTATCCAGCCCCAAACTCCTCTAAGAACAGGTCTATTATCATTAGTATTGTGTTCCCTCTTTGTACCCTGTACTAAAGAACTTTGCAGAAAACACTCAGTTCTATGTATCTATAGTCAACTGAAATTATTTAAGATTTTGCTTCCAGGTGAATATAATTCTTCAGTTCTACAAGGATGAACTAGGTCATTTCAGACTGATGTTGGGGCTAAGAACTAGAAAAGCAAACAAATACTCATAAGAAGGTCCTGGAGAAGCTCATAGCGAGGGAGAACCTGTGGGTCCAAGCTCTGTGAAAGGAGGCCCAGGAGAGGTGAGCTCTTTGTTGAGAGCAGCTTTCTCCCTCATCCTGAAGGGCCAACAAAGGGGCAGAGAAGTGAGTGGGCTTTGACAGTCCCAGAGGCCAGGGGCTTTGGATGGGGATACCGTAGGGCTACATCCTAGGACAATGGTTCTCAATGGGGGCACTTTTGCTCCTTCAGGGGACACTAGATGATGTCTGGAGACATTTCTGGTTGTCACAAGTGTGAGAATGGTAGTAGCTTCTAGTGGGTAGAATGCACAGATAGCTCCCACAACAACGAATGATATGGTCTAAAACGTCAATAATGTTGAGGTTGGGAAGTCCCAGTAAGAAGCCCTTACTAGGAGCGAAGAAGAACTGGAGATAAACCAACCCTCATAAAGACTGAAGACCTGCTGAATTTCTGGGAATCTCTGGTTGGATTTTCAGCCTAGGTTCCTGACAGAAGCCAACACGAATCCCCACTGGAGGGGGATAACATTACCCAGAGCCTCAAATATACACCAGCAAATGAACATTAGGTGGGGAGGGAGGGTGGGGGACAGAAACCAAAGTCAAAGGGGTCTACGTCCTGGCATTGTCCACTGGTGAAATGTTCATTTAATTAGACTTTAATTAGTTAAGGATGCATGTAGTAGCCTTTAGAGTAACCACTGAAAGAATGGTGTTATATATATCATAAATTATATGCATAAGATATATATTATAAATTAGGTATGCAATTATATATACTTAAAGGATATATTATAAATTGTATATATATATATATATTTAATAAAGAAGGAAATTGATATATCAAAAAGGAGGCAAGAATTCAAAAGAAATAGAAAAAAGTAGAATATATAGAATCAAGCCCAACTATATCAGTAATACATTAAGTAAAATCTACTATTCCCACTAGAATACAAAGATAATCAAACTGAGTGAAAGAAATAAAAGACTCATTTTTTCCAAGCTTCCTGACTCTGAACAGCAAATTGTCATAGAAGAATAATATTTAGAGTGGCTAACGTTATACTAAGTGATTTCTGTTTAAACCCTTTACATGTGGTCCAACCCTCAAGGTTGGTCCTATTATTTTCATCCTTTTATAGTAGAGGAAACCATGCACACTTGCTCAGTGTCACCTGGCTAGTATGTGGCAGAATGAGGATTTATTTATTTTATTTTATTTTTTAAAAATATTTTTATGTATTTATTTTAGAGAGAGAGCAGGGGAAGGGCAGAGGCAGAGGGGGGAGGGAGAGGGAGGGGGAGAGAATCTGAAGCAGACTCCATGCTGAGTGTGAGCCTGATGTGGGGTTCTATCTCACAACCCTGAGATCATAACTTGAGCTGAAACCAAGAGTTGGACGCTTGACTGACTGAGTCACGCAGGTGCCCCCAGAATGAGGATTTAAATTAGGCTCTCTGGACTCATGTTCTTATTAACACTGCTAAATCAATTGAGATATTAGTTAGGATGATTCCCCCCTCCCCTTTTTTATGACATTTCTGGGAGAGTTTCAACTGATGGCATTTTATCCCACAAGTAATTAAATGATATTTTCCACAACATATTCCCTTATTTTTTTGTTCAGATAATATAACAATTCTTGTTATCTCTCTATTTTCTTTTTTATAACATAGGTATATTGCATTTATTTTGCTCACAAGTCTACAGGCCACCTGGGTAGTCCTGTGGCTATGGGAGGGGCTTGGTTGATCTTGGTTGGACTCACTTCTTGGATCTGCAGTCCCAGGAAGCTTAGCTAAGGGCTCTTTGGTCTAGTATGGCATCAGGATATGTCTTGTCTGGTTCATGCAGTTCTCCAGTCGAGCAGACAAACCTAGCCTTGTTCTTCTAGAGGAGGCTGGGATTCAAAAGAGTGAGTAGAAGCACCCAAGGCCTTGGGGCCGAGAATGGGCACATCTTCATTTCTGCTGCATTTCATTGGCCAAAGTAAGTCTCAAGGCCAGCCTAGATTCAAGCATGGGGAAATAAACTCTACCTCCTTAGAGGTGGTGCTAAAATGTCACATTACCAGGAGCATGTTTACATGTAGGTGTGAAAAATCAAGGTCTTTAGGGTAACCAGTCTACTATAACAGCATCCTGGCATAAGCGATTGGTTTTGTGACTACATTGAAGGAACTTGGGTAACATCAACGTGCTATCCTGGGAGGATGACAATGCTTGTTAAGTGGTAGCGAAGCAGTTGGCAGATTTTGCCTTGTTGTATTCTGGCCCCTGTGCTCCTTTTGGGCACATTTTCATAGAGGACTCTTTGGTTGCAGACAACAGAAATGGACTCTTCTTGCCTGAAGCAAAAAGGAAATTTGCTGCAAGGGCATGGGGGAATTTATAAAACTGCCTAGAAGTTTGGAGAAGCAGGATCAGGAATGAAGACATTTCTGGAGGGGATTAGGGTGTAGAAGTGGAAAGAATGACAAAACAGTCTTATTTGGAAATTGCACTGGGATGCATGCATTTCAACCATTTGCATTTTTTTGGTCACTTTATTCAAGGTTCGAATTTCAGCAAGGCAGCATCTAATTGGCCTAACTTGGGTCAGATTCCCTCCCCCATGGTTAGGGGGATCTCAGGACATTCCAAGTGACATTCTCACCAGGTATAAGTCAATGGAAAATAATACCCAAAAGATGGTATGGGTACAGTTATCAAAGGAAGGCAACACAGATGTTGGGCAGCCAAAAGTAGCATGCATCCACTATATAAGTAGCTTTACTATGAGCAATTTTTCAGGAAAGACATTTAAAAATGGAAGAGTAGGTATATAGGGACAAAAGGACTGGGAAGAATTATAATAAGAAAGAAGTAATTTTCTGTGAGTTGTGGGACTAGGGTTAGTTCCTTTTTTCTTTTTTCTTTTTCCTACAGTGTGTATTTATTACTTTTTAAATAAAAAAATAAGCTTTATCTTTCAAGATGAATGGAATGAGGAAGGGGAATCCCTTCTGATGGTCTGAGGACATAATCACTAGCTAGTCTATATTAATAATAGGAGCATATGTTTCTCCTAAAGTGCAACAACCAACTTACACATTAAACTCTAAACAGAAACAAAAAAGACAAAAACAAAACAAAACCAAACCCTACAAAAACCTAACGTCAAAAGAGCATCCAATCTGGAAAAGACTTTGTGTGTGGGTTGGTTGCAGAAGGAAGTGATTTCCCTCAATTTTTCTGGCTGGCAGTCCTTTTGCACTTTGATATTTGTTTCAACAATAATTCATTATTCCTCCTCCCCAAAGAGCCTGTGCTGGTATGAGATGCTATTGAAGACTCTGGTTTGCCCAGACAGGTCTCAGCGAATGGGACCTGTGGGGAGAGGGGATCCTTTTTCCAGGTTGGAAAAAAGAAAAAAAAAATAAAGCCTTTGCCCTGCAGGGACGATAGAACACACTCTTCCCTAGTCAGAGGGTCACTCACCTCCGTGCCGTGTTGGGGAGAATCATCATCTAATTCCAAGCCTAAGGCTGGGTCATCAGACACACTGTCTTCTCCCAGCCCTTCTCCTAGCTTCTCCTACCAGTTTTCATGATCCAATTTTTCTGCTCCCTCGGACCAGCTGAAAAGGAAGTTATGAGCTCTCTCCATCATTCGTCAGTCTGCTAGGCCCTTCCTCCTTGGCAGTTTTCCCATTTGGGGTCTTTTTTCTCTTCCTCTTGCTGTTTCTCCTCCCCTCCCACAACCTCTGTATCTCTGGGGGAGTTCTGTCTGTGCCTCTGGGCCTTTCGCTTTCTATTTAGTTCCCAGAACCCATTCTGGGATTCTATTTTTGTCCATCCATCTATCCAACTGATCACGGGTTGAAACCAGGAGTGCAATCAGTCCAAGCGGCTGGAGGCATCGGCTCTGGTTCTACCCCATGTTGCTTTGTTTGTGGGCTATTTTCCATTTCCCATCACGCTCTAGGAGAATGGCCCGTCAGTGCTGGGACTGTGCTTTTTTCCCTCCTGCCAGCGGAAACCCAGATTAGAAAAGATGGGACATTTTTAAAAAAAGGAGTCTGCGCTATCTTGGCAGTTCCTTTCCCAATAGCACATTTCTTATGCTTTGATAATTCCACAGTGAGAACACAAATTGTTAAGTGGGTTGAGGGGGAGGGTTCTAGTCAGAGATAAAGCTTTGTCCTTTGAGCCTCTTGCTGTTCTCTGTCCCCCACTCCTGGCTCTTCTCACTTGGTGCTGATATGGTCCATGTATATCATGGCCTTTCACCTCCAGCCCGGGGGCTCCTGGAGGCCAGGGACTCTGCCTCCCAGGCTCTCAAGCCCAGTAGGTGATCCACACGTATATGGATTAAAGATCTTTTTCTCCTCCCCGAGGTTTGTCTTCAAGCCCAGCCACCCACCGAATATGTCCTGGCATCCTACACGGTTGCAACTGATTGCTGCTGAGAAGAAAATGGTGGGGTGGGTGATGGGGGGCAAGGAAGGAAGAGGTGTAGACTGGAAGGAGGAGGGCAGCACAGGCCCCCGGGGTCAGGACCAGAGTGAACACTGCTAAAGCAGGACGAGCGAAGGAGCCTATTCGTCCTCCGACCTGACCGATCCCTTCAAATGTGTGCACGTTCAGGGATAATAAAAGGGATAATGATGATGTTAATAGCAGCTAATAATGGATGCTAATACCACCATGCGGGAACTGTTCCCAAAGCTTTGCATTTACTCACTTCTTTTGTCCTCACAGCAATCCTAAAACGTGTGTTCTGTTCTTGCCACCCCCATTTTACAGATGAGGCAATGGAGGCCAAGAAGTTTGCCCACAGTCACATGGCTGGTAAACACAGCATGGAATTCGTGAGTCCAGGACGGCGGCTCCAAAGCTTGGTCTTGCAACCATCATACTTCTGGTGATTCCCAAATGTTGATCTGTCTCCTTAGGGTCCACTGACTGCCACCTTCCTGGGATGACTACAGACCCGGACATTGGTCCTATCTTTGTGCTCCCCATGGTCATCTCAAACTGCCCAGTGATGAAACTGCAGAAGGGTCTGGGGAGCTGGGGAGAGGGAAAGAAGGAATGAGGAGCCCCCCCACACACACACAAGCCTGCTTCTCCTCCTCCCGCACCTCCTGTGTTTCCTCTCCACTAGCAGCACTTCATTCCACCTAGCTTAGGAACCAAGGAGCCTGGGAGTTTCCTTGTGCCTCCTGTGCACTCACTCCTTGTGTCACCATGACTTGCTCCTCTGGCCTCTTAATGCTGCTCACATCCTCCTGTAACAGGGACTACCAAGGGCCACTTTTGGGCCTTTTCAGCACTCTCTGGGGCCACTGTAGTGGTGTCCTAATGGGTGTCTCCACCAACTAGGGCAGCATCTAGGCAATGCTGGTTACAACACGGACTGCTGGGTCCCTGCCCAGATTACCACTCACTGGGCCTGGAGCAGGGCCTGGGAGCTTGCCTAATGCCACGTCCCAGTGCCTACGTCATTCACCTAACTTCATCTCGTCACATGGGCATTTTGTCATCTCATGTCATCACGAGAAGAAAGAAGAGGACAAAGAAGAAGAAGAAGAAGAAGAAGGAGAAGAAGGAGAAGAAGGAGAAGAAGGAGAAGGAGAAGAAGGAGAAGAAGGAGAAGAAGGAGAAGAAGGAGAAGA
>NC_058404.1:190522300-190635987 GCF_002201575.2 Neomonachus schauinslandi
AGAAGAAGAAGGAGAAGAAGAAGGAGAAGAAGAAGGAGAAGAAGAAGAAGAAGAAGAAGTAGAAGGAGAAGAAGGAGAAGAAGAAGAAGAAGAAGAAGAAGAAGAAGAAGAAGAAGAAGGTGGTACAGTACGGTATTTTGAGACAGACAGAGACCACATTCATGTAAGTTTTATTACAGTCTACTGTTATAATTATTCTATTTTATTATTAGTTATTATTAATCTCTTACTGTTCCTTCTTATAAATTAAACATTACCATAGATGTATATGCAGAGGAAAAAACTTAGTAGTCTGATACTATCCACGATTTCAGGCATCCCCCGGATCCTAGAACACATCCCCTTCGGATAAAGGGAGGACTGCTGTACATGGTAGCTATTGTTATTGTAGGGTTAGAGCTGATGTCTTCAGAGGTCCTGTTGGTGTCAGGGTCTGACCTTTCTGTAGGTTACAGCCCTGAGAGCCTGTGCATGGCCCCGCTGCTGCTAGTCACTCCCACAGACAGAGCTTGATCCTTGGTCTCATCCTCCCTCCTGCCCAGGCAGGGCTGGGCCCTCTCTTCCCCTGGCCTTCCACCCTCTGGATCTAACCTTTAGAAGTTCAGGGGACCATCTGAGACATGAAGTGCCAGTGTTGCAGTGGGCAGCTCCCTCAGGAGACTCCTACTAACAATGCTATTGATCCACTAGGGTGGCTGGACAGGATCTGCATCTCTAGTCCCTGCAGCTCTTGTCCCAGCCCCTTCTAGGGGGAAACTTACTGCCAATTGCCCAAGTAATTATTACTGTCACTGTCTCTGTGCTCTTTTGCTGCCAAACCAGTGGGAGAAGGGCATGCAAAACTGGGAGAAAGAACTCACGGTGTAGTCAAAGAAACTGCAGTTGCAGGGTTGTTTCCCGATTTGCTCTTACCTGAAAATTCAGATAAATATTCCACACTTTAAAATGGAACTCAAGGGTGCCTGGGTGGCTCAGTCGGTTAAGAGTCTGCCTTTGGCTCAAGTCATGATCCCAGGGTCCTGGGTTCGAGCGCTGAGCGCAGAGCCTGCTTCTACCTCTCCCTGTGTGTGCGCACGCTCTCTCTCTCAAATAAATAAATCTTTAAAAAAATAGAAAAAGTAAAATGGAACTCAAATATCCAAAGAAACCTGGATGCTTCACTGATTAAATCCCTCACCATCACTCCAAGCCAGTGGACAAGTCCTTGGGTATCCCCTGAGGCTCCTGTTCCCTCTTCATTGGAATAGGAACTTTGGAGTACATTAACTCTAAAGACGTGTCCTTAGAAGTCCTGAATCCTGTCATTATGGGAATTTTGGCTGTTCCTAATTAAACTTGACCTTGTTCTCTCTGTAGCCTCAGGCTAAGCCTGTCTGTGCAGGGAGCTTAAAAAACCTGCAGGATACATTACAGCTGGGTAAGAAGGAGAGGAGTCGTCTCTTAGGAAAATCAATTTGGATTCAGCAAATATTTGTTGAGCTCCCTACTATATGCCATTTCCTGTGCTAGATTCACCTACACATACACAGATTCTTAGGTAAGGTCTGTCTTGCATCAAGATGGCCCTACAAATAAGTAAATAAATAAGGCAATTAGACAACTGGACTCCATTTGTCCGCATGACCCTCCATAACCAGTTGCTTTCTTTACTATATTTAAATTGAATTTGCGTGTTTGATTAAGTTTCTTGGGCCTCTGGTTTTCTCTGATCTCACAATTTAAACATTTGCTTTTAGATTGAAGATATTTCACAAGATGGTCTCTCATTTAAATATCTTAATATGCCCTAGGGAGAGGCCCAAATAACAGATTCCAGAATCTACCCACAGAGCCTCAGCCCAAGTCCATTGTAAAGCCAGCTGTATGTATGACTTTCTGCAGTACTCTAGAGCTCCCTGGGGACAGAGACGAGATCCTATCCTATACTCTTTGGTGGATCATTGCTGGGCAGAAGGTCAATGCTCAGTAACATCTGCTGAATTGGGGATCTTTCTTTTCTGCCCAGAGCATCTCCTGGAGAATATAACAGTGAGAGGTCAGGTGTTCCCCACCCCCTTCTCAGAATCTAAGGGCACCCACTTCTTCCCCTCCCCTCTCCCTCCCTCTTCCCCTCCCTCCCTCCCCATTCTATATAGCAGCCTTGCTGCCCTTCCCACTGTGGGTTTGGTGGGGGCAGCTGCCCTTGTTTTCTACCCTCTGTGTGCCAGGCATCTGTTTCATGTCTCTACGTTTTAGAAAGTAGACATTTAGGGTTTGAAGAAAGATCATCAACTTGGAATTCTTGTTTGCAACTTTCGGATTCTTATGGTGGTCGACCATAGCAATTTAGGGGTGAGTTGTTTAGTCGAATTTAACCTTGACAGAGGATGGTTGTTTGGGCTGTTACTTAATGTTATTAAATATTGCCCCAATTCAGCAGAGGAGCCTCTTTTCCCAACCTTATCCTATTATCACTCTCAATGTCCTCTGGGGAGGGTAAAGGGAAAAGTGGGTTTATAATAAACATGTTTTATATTATAGTCCCTGGTACATAGTAGGCACTTAACTAATGTTAGTTCTCCTGTCTAGCTAAAAGGGCATTATCCTGAAATATGTCTTTCTATAGTATTTCTGAAACAGAGGTTCCAACCTTAGTTCATGAGAATGGATGGAAAAGAACTGCACCATTATTTTTTTTATTGCTAACTGATTTTTAGGATGTCTTTCGGTGATGAATGTGAATAACACACCACGGTACTATCAGCCAACCCCGGTGACATTGTCTTTAGAAATACTTTCATATTCTGTTACAATGTGGCAGGTATCCTAAAATATCATTTATACTTATTTATTATTATTATTCATCATACTTATTTACTATCACTTACTTCTTACCAGGCCCAACATTTATGATTCCAGGCATCAATAAAGAAGCACATACATTACTTAATCTCAAATTTGTGTTTTTTAATGTTTTGCTGACTATATTTCAGTATGATGTGCTTCTTTTATAAGCTTAGGCATCTCTTCTATATATTGAAGAACATTATTCTGAGAGGGGCTCCATAGGATTCACCAGACAGTCTTAATCTTGGCACAAAGATTAAGGACTTGTTTTCTGACAACATTCTTCTGGTCTTTATACGGATTCTATGTTTCTTGTTCTATCCTTTCCTCTTTAATGTTGCTTAGGATACTTAAATACCTCCTTCTCTTTTTTGGTGTCCCCCACCCTCTCTCTCTTGGTAAAAATAATATGTGCACATTAAAGCTACAGGGAATAGAGCAATGAGCATTATCTAATTATATTCACTGTAAACATCTTGGTAAACTCTGAGAAATATTTATTTTTATGCACAAATTTTTATTTTTAACATATTTGTAATTAAATGGTTAATCTCAATTTTGCAACATGCTTCATCCATTTTTTTTTTTTAAACTAGTGAAATATCCCGTGTCTTCTTAGCTTGAGCTTCCCTCCCTCTACCCCCACCCTGTTAACAGGGTTAAAGATTATATCATTGCTTATTTGTTCTGAATTACAGCTGACTTTTCTTTGCTTTTTGAAATTAGGTAAATATGCTGTCCTTGGAATGTATTTGGCCTTCTTTGGATCAATCCATTCTTAGTTTATATGTATTTTTGGTTCTTGCATATTTAACACCACTTTAGTAATGTTTTCATCGTTCTAATAGGATAGACTTTAGGACAATTATAGTGGGAAATTTAAATCCATAACAGTTTAATCGCTGGAGTCACTAATTTTTAAAATGTATTGTCTGATTCTTCCTCTCAGATAACTAGGCTCCAGGTCTCTGGTATTGTGGGAAATTAGGTCAGTTACTGGGGGGATATAAGGCATCTCTCTTCTGAAACTATACTGTATGGAGCTTAGGAATAGAGGTGGAAGGCAGCATTTCAGGGAGATGACACATCAAAGCCAGATAAACCATTGGCATCGGTAGCCAATCCCCAAGAAGCTAAGCTAAGAGGGGGTAGGGGTGGAAAACTCATATAATTTTGAATCCAAAGAGTTTCGCTTAGGTCCATTCACTCAGTGACCCTGAGAGGGCCAAACTTTATAAAGCTCAATTTTTCCATCTATAAAAATAGAACAATGTGAACACCTATCTTTCAAAGCTGGTTGTGTGGATCAAATGGAATAATATACATGAAAATAATGTGTTGGTGCTATTTTATGATTATTACTGGTTGATACACAAAAAAATGTGATGAATGTTTGGATGAGATATTACAAACTATTCACATAACCCCCTTTTCCATGAAGACTTCCAGATCTCCCTAGTGCTTAGTTGTTCCTTGTCTTCTCTATCCTCAAACTACTTTGTTCATGTTGCTATAGTAGTGCTTTCCTCTATATTGTCATTTCTGACCCGTGTCTTTCTCTCCCTCCATCAGACTCTGAGGATAGGCATGTGTGTCATTTATTGTTCTGACCTTAGCACCTAGCACAGTACCTGGCACATAATAGGTCCTTGATAAGTCAGTGAGTAAAGAGGCAAAGTAAAGATGCAGCAGTTTACAACCTGGTAGAGGAGAGAAGTCGTATACAGATGCCACTCCAGGCAAGTGGACGACACTTAGGGAGACTAATAGCATAGCAGGGCTGAGCAAAGACAGACCAGTTAGTGCTATAGAGAGAGCTCAGGGAAGACTTCTTGGAGGAGGGAGAATTTCGGCTGAACCTTGAAAGCCATTTGCATAACAACTGTGCTATAACAGATATATAGATATAAGATTTACATATATTTTCATAGGAGCCTCAAAACGCATTTAAATCCAATGTGTGTGATATTCAACATGCGTGGCTTTGCCTGGTTAAGTGAGCCCCAAGGGAGCATAGTTAGAATTGCTATATGGTATTAAGAGAAAACACACAAAGGCTACCTTTGTGTTTCACGTATCCAATCATTGAAAACCCAGCTCTACATTTTTTTTTAAAGATTTTATTTATTTATTTGAGAGAGAGAGAATGAGAGACAGAGAGCATGAGAGGGAGGAGGGTCAGAGGGAGAAGCAGACTCCCTGCTGAGCAGGGGGCCCGATGCGGGACTCGATCCTGGGGCTCCAGGATCATGACCTGAGCCGAAGGCAGTCGCTTAACCAACTGAGCCACCCAGGCGCCCCAGCTCTACATTTTTAACATAAGAAAAAACCAAACCAACAAACCCAAACTCTATTAATTAGGATAATGGATAACCTGCTGTAACCAAGACACTCTAAATACCATGACTTAAGGAAGATGAGTTTACTGTACTCTGATGAAACATCCCTGAGGTGAGCAATTGAGGCTGGTGGGCTGCTCTGCTTCATGGGACCATTCATGGACCCAGGTTCCCTTCTTTCATGTTATTGCTATGCATTCCTTAAGGCTTTGTCTTCATTTGCATGGTTTCTCTGTGATGCTGTTCATAGGAAAGGGAATAGAAGCTCTCCAGAGCCAGTGGCTTGGCAATGGTGCAGAAGTTCCACATGTCATTGCCATTCACATCCCATTGGTTTAAACTTAGTTGTACATTTAGCATGCATAGCTAGCTGTATGCGAGCCTAGGAAATGTAGGCATAACCTACATGATCCCAACTTAAACTCTATTCCTATGGAAGAAGGAGTACATGGATTCTGGTGGATAGCCATTAGTGTTTGCCAAAGGAAGACTACACACAATATGATCAGCCATTTACAAGCATATACAGGGAATTTTGGCAAAAATTTAATCAGTCCTTTATCACAGGCCTAAGCAATACACATATTCCAAACCATCCAGAATCCATAGGGTGGTAGAGGTTCTGGCAAATTCTCTAGTCCACTTCTAGCTGGGGGATTTAGCTGGGGTCTCTCAGGGCCCACCCAGAACTTCTTCCTTTTCCCCCCTTTCTTCCTACATGAGCCCTTGGCCATCTTCATCCTGTTGTTTCTTTCTTAAAGCTTCTGCCTTCTCCCAGTATCTTGCCTTAAATTTGTGTCATTCCCTGCTCCACACGGTCCCACTGCTGGGAAGGGGCATGGGGCAGAGCGGGGGTTCCACATGCTACCATTAGAGAAGGGGAAAAGACAGAGAGGTCCTCACCAAGCTCTGGCTTCAGGGTCTCAAAGACATTTAACCTCTTGCACTGTGAGGGTCAGCTCCTGCTGGCTGATACTCCCAAAGAGTCTGTGAGCCTTTCTTCTCTCTGTGTTATAAGGCACAGTCCTTTCTTACAGACAGTAGCAGAGAGAAGGTGATGGAAAGAGGAGAGAAATGCCCACTCTACCACAATAGAAAGAATTGAAGAATGAATGAATGAGTGAGTGGATGAATAAATGAGATTTCTGCCTTGCCTCTGACTCCCCACTGTGCAGGGATGCAGTAGGATGAAAGTCAGATGTGGTCCCCTCTTCCATGGGGGTTCAGTCTGGAGGTGAAGAGAGCCCCTGAATGAGTCATTCCAAGTGGCCTGAATTTTACAAGGGGCTTTGACACAAGTAACTGGGTGACCTTGGTTGGTATGTGGGGTGAGAACAGGCTCGTCTTCAAAGTGAGGTTTAGGCTAAGATTTAAATGGCCTGAAAGGGTTAACCAGAGGAGTGAGTGAGTGAGTGGGGTGGAGGATGGGCAGGGGAAAAGAACATTCCAGGAACAGAGAAAAGCCTCATGAGAACCCTGAGGCAGGAGTGAGTGTGGCCCCTTAATGGAACCAAGAGATGTTCACTCTGGCTAGAGAGCAGGAAATGATGTGGTGAGGGCACCCCGGCCGTGTAATTCTCTCCAAGGAGTTTGAACTGCTTCTGAGGGCAAGAGGAAACGACAGGAGAATTTTAAGTAGGCAAGTGATATGAATAGATTTGCACTTTAAAAGAAATCCATCTGGAATCAGAGTGGAGAATAAATTGGTGGAGGGAAGGGAGAAGGGCACAGCAGAAGGCCGTTGAGTGAGAGGATGGGCGGGAGAGACGGTGGAGACATTGGAGGGAGGGAGGTTCAAGAGTCCTCGGGCTCTAGAGGGAGGATGCATTGGAGGCTAGGGAGAGGACAGAGAATTTATTTGCCTGGGGAATCTAGTTCACAGACAGGCGGAGCCCTAAGACCCTAAGCTCTAACTGCACTGTCCCTCTCTACCAGTGGCTGGTGAGAACAGGTCTTCTTGTGACAACCAGCAGCAATGGGTCACTATAGATGAAGAAATCAAGGCTGTGAGTGGCTACCTAATCAGCCCAACACCAGAAAGGCAGAAGTGGCTAATCAGGACTCAAACCCAGACAGGCAGACTCACAAAACCCACATCCATCTCTACTGCAGCCGTGTCTGGGGAGAAGCCCCGTGCTATGCTACCTCTGAGTCTGCTTGCTCTGCACACATCCTCCCTTGCACAGTGAAGATCGACTCCTGCCATGTGTTGTACTCAAGAACTTTGTGGCTTCTTCTCACTGAGTTACAGAGCACAGTTCTCTCTTACAGCATTAGTCTTAAGAGGTACAGAAAAAAAAATGATGGAAAGGGGAGAGATGTGCCCACACCACCAAATTTGAAACTGTGGCCATCCTGGGCTTTGGAAGTGGACAGGATCCAGCAAAGAAATTAGGAATAGAGGGAATGCAGCAAAAGCAACAAGAGTGGGAGAAACCTTATTCTGAGTCTAGAAAACCATGACCTTTCCCATTTTCTGCTCTTCCCCATGATCCAATCATACAGCGGCATAGAAAGTACAGGACTTTGGATCCAGGCAGTCCAGGGTGTGAGTCCAATTTTTACTTATTAGTGGCTTTGAGGTTTTCAGCCATTTATATCATCTTTCTGAGCCTCAGTTTTTTTTTTTATCTGGACAATGGGAATAATAACATCCATATTAAGGATTCTGAGAGACTAACAAAAACATGCATGAAGAATGGCTGATTGAGGTTTCTGGTGCATGGTCAGTACTGAGAGCACTGGGTTCCCTCATTCCTGGGTGACCATTGAATTTATCATCCAATGGTGACACTTGTAAGGAGAAAGGGGATGCTATAATACTTTCACAGGGACAATAGGCAAAAACTGAAACTATTCCAGCAAACTGGGACATATGAGGCAGCCTGTTCACACCCAATTTTGTCAGCAGAAGCCATAAAATCATTGCTACGCCATCTGCCTGGGTCTGGATTTCTGCTCTGGGGTTGCTGGAACTCTTCATTCCTTCAGGTCGTTTATTCATTCATTCAGTAAAAGAATGCTGGGTCCAGCACTGAGTGCAAGGGAGACAGTAGCTAACAAGATCCATTGCATAGTACATCTCTTGCAGCAGCTCAGAGTTTTATGGAGGAGTCAGGCAGTGTGATCATTGCAAGCTTAGTGGTGATGGCAGTGTATCTGGAGATGGGGCACGGATGCATGGAATTGAGTGCTGGAAGAGTCCCTTGAGACTTAGTGCATTTCTTTCATTTTACAAGCAAGGACACAGAGGCCCAGAGAGGTAAACTGACTTGATTAAAGTCACCCCCCTAATTAGGGTCCGACTAGAGCCCAGAAAGTTTATTCTGATGGATGACACCCAGGATGTTGGTGACACAACAGCCCTGGCCAACCCGAGGTCCTCCCTGGGCTCCACCCAGTGTCTGTCCCATCTTATCCTCCATTGGGCTCATCTCTGGACCATCTCTTCTCTGATCGCCACCTCTCTTCCTTTCCTCTCTTCTATGTATTCAGTTAGATACTGTGGGAGATGCAGACATGAATGAAAGAGGTTCTAGCCCTTAGGGAAATGAATGAATGAATAGGAAATGAGAAAAAAAGACAGAAAGAAGAAATTGTTCACTAGAGGTAAAGGCAATGTGCACTGGTAATTTAAGATGATAATTCTGGTGGAGGGATTGGAGAAGGCTTCTTTTGAAAGGTGGCATTGACACTGAGCTGGACATTTATTAGAAATTTTTTCCATAGGTGAAGAAATGAGAAAGGCAGACCGAGACTAGCATGATCAGGAGCATGGGGAATGGAAACACATTTCCTATTTATGTGATTGTTGATGGGGGCCCAGGAAGACACATTAGGTTTGAGGAGCAGTGATGTAAATAGGTTGTAAAAAAATCTTAAATGCCTTTTGAAGGGGGCTTTTTAAAAATGACAATAACAAGTAATAAGAACAACAGCATTAATAATAATTCAGTGACTGCCACAAGTAAGCCATACTCATGACCATAGTTGTTTAGATGTAGACCTCATGATAAATATTTGAGTTGGATGTTGTAGCCTCATTTTACAGATAAGGAAATATAAGCTCACAGACGTTACCTGTTCATCTGAGTACACAGAGTTGGTAAATGACAGGCAGATGAGCTTTTTGAATCCAGGCCCCTTTGGAATATGCAGAGGCCTCAGAGAAGTGTGGAGTGAGATGTGGGGATGGGCTTTCCCACCAAAGTGTCCTGGGTTTGAATCTTGCTGATAACCACTTCCCAACCTTGTGACCTTGGCTGTGTTACCTTACTCTCACTCAGCTTCACTTTTCCCATCTAGTAGGCAGGCATAATTATAGTGTGTATTCCAGGAGTGATAAAAGTATTAAGCAACTGGTTGGCATGGCACTGACCAGTCAGGATGGATGCAATTCATAATCAGTCAGAATGGCCAACTATGAAGACCGGCTCTGCCCACTTCATCAGGCTGTTGTAAAAATTAAGTGGCATTGTGCTTGTTAAATCATTTGGGACAGTACTTAGCATGTTGTGAGCACTCAAATCTTGGTGAATTAGAGAGTTTAGGGTAGAACAAGAGCAGAGTTTAGAAAGGAGAGGTCAGATGGGGAGTTACTGGGGGGGGTGGATTTTGAAGGACGGGCACTGGGACATGTCTGTACAGGGACACCTGTTAGAGCCAACAGAGCCAAGTTTCAATTTCTGCTCCTTGCTTGGAGACTAATTTGTGATAAAACTTTAGACGTATTAGTTAAAGTCTTTGAGCTGAGAGTCCTCACATGTAAGCAAGATGAAAACAACCTTCTCTATGGAGTGATTATAAAGACCACAGGTTATAGACTGAATGTGTGTGTCCCCTCCAAATTCACAGGTCCAAATCCTAACTCTCAATGTGATACTATTAAGAGGTGGAGTCTTTGGAAGGTACTAGATCATGAGAGTGATGTCTTCATGGATGAGAGTTGGGTCTCTCTCTCTCTCTGCTCTCTGCTATTTGAGGCTACTCGAGAATATGGCCATCTGCAAACCAGGGAGCAGGCTGTCATCAGATACTGGATCTGCCAGCTCCCTGATCTTGGACTTTCCGGTCTCCACAGCTGTGAGAAATAAATGTTTGTTGTTTAAGCCAGCCAGTCTGGTAATTTGTTACAGCAGCCTGAGCTAAGATGCCATGTTAATGACGTCTAGGAAGAACTGCCTTCATGGCTTCACACATACTCTTAGAAGGTGACTTCTCTCACTCTGGAGTAGCTCATTACTCACTGGCAAGGGGGTGTTCAGTTTCTCTTACCTGTCATGGCTGGGAAGATATTTCCCAAATGGAGGTTGAATATATCTTGATGTATCGTAGTAAAGTGGGTCATTGTGATATTTAATATCTTTTTTCCTTTTCTTATTTTACCGGGCTCAGGATGTTGAATCTTCTGTTCAGTTGGCATTTTCCACGTTGTTATAAATTGACACATGTGAGAAGTTTAGACCCAGGCAATGCATATGGCGGCTACTTATTTGTTTGTGACTTAAAATGGTACCAAGAAGTAATAAGAACAAAGGTCAATTGGTGGAATTAAGCTTGTGCGTCTTTTTTATCCCCAGTGCTGCTGGTTGCCTAGCAAGGTGTGGGTGGGATGCGTGTATGCTGGGCTCCCAGGATGGTTAAAACTAGAGGAGACAGATTCTAGTGGGGGAGGCAAGGAGATGTGGGCAGCTTGATCTTGGCTGAGAGGAGGCTTTGAAATGATAAGAGATTTCAATCTGAATCCAGGCTCTGAAACATGGTTGCCCTTGGGCAGGTGGCTTTATGTGTCTGAATAACGAAGCATAAACGTAGCGCAAAGTGGGAAGGAAAGAATGGGGCAGTGTGGGAGATAATGTGCCTCAACGTACCCAAGTAATGTCTGCATCTCAACATCACGTTTCTACATCCCAGAGAAAAGAGTCCTTTGTGCCTTCCAAGAAGGTGTTTGAACTGGCTTAATCAGCTAGGTTTTGAAACTGAGTCTTTCAGTTTGCAAAGCCCAAGTTCTGGGTTTCATTTTCTGAACTATTTTGTGCTTTATCATTTTGGCATGTTTATTCATGAGTTCCCTTTCTAGGGATGCCTTCATCTTTGCAAGTCTAAATCTTACCGATATTTCAAAACCAGCTCAAATGCTACCTTCTCCAAAAAAACTCATCTTTTTCTCTCTTGAAGCATTTGTATATTTTTATATTTTGTTAGATTACATGAATTAGCTCCCCTGCTCCACTACAAACTCTCAGGTAAGCTCAACTTTGGATCTTCCATAGCACCTAAGATGGTGTAATGCCCATGATAGGTGTTTTATGCTTTTGTATTGTTGATTATTTGAAGAGAGATAGGATGTTTGTTGAAAGGGATCAGAAAGCAAAGAAATGCAACACAGTAGTTAGGAAGATAGTGGAAGTCTGGAAAAGTAGATTTTTAAGGTGCTGCCCATCGATGTATTTGCCCATTAAGCCTTCTTAAATTTCTCCTTCTCGAAATGTTTGAAGGGGGAGATCATGCCTCTGCACCGTGATTCTATTTGTTTTAATATTTGTTTTTGTCACTGCCAAGGCAAAGTGGATCTCCATTAGATTTATTTCCTCATAACAAAGGCCTGCATTGTTATTGGTTTCTTATTGTAGTGATCAGAAATTCTCTAAACTGAATAATTTGAAATGAAGCAGGCAGGAAAGGAAAGCAAGACCAGTGTTAGAAATATTTGCCATGATTTTCTCTAGCTTTTTTTCTTGATTTGTTAAAATGATTAGAATTCTTAGTGAAAGCAAAGGTCAGAATTAAGAATAAAAGAAAGCAGGTTTGGACTAAAACTAAAATTTATGAGATGGATATTGAAAGGAAACCTAAGACCAAAGGAAAGAATATGTTGTATGTTGTAGATGCTGGGAATAATATATTCAAGATGTATTGCTGGGAGGCAGCCATTAACTCCTGAGTTTATTTAATGAAAACACTTTTGGTTTTGCAGATAGTCTTCTGGTTTGTATACACATACACATTGCTAAAAACATGTATGTGCTAACCTCAAATGTGTGAAAGATAGAGACATTCATGTCATGGTGAGAGTCCTATTCCAGAGAGCTTGAAATCCCTAATCGCATCTTCAGTTTTAGTCACAATCTTCAACAATACATTATTAATGATATTTTGTACGTTAATCTTTCACTTCTTTCCCTTCACAATCACATGTCTGGCTGGCCCATGCTATGTTCATTAAACATTGAATTGAAATGAAGCTCTGCTGCTTTGGGTACACTTAAAGATTTTCATCTTAATTTTGATTGTAAGATGTTTATGAGGCATATGTTTTCTATCCCTTGGGTCAAGACATTTTTCCAATTTCTCATTTTTATTAAAAAAGACAAAATATAATAAAGCAGTGGGTTTGAGAAAAAGCAAGCAAACAAACAATGGAATTTTCTTCAAGTAAGGTCTTCCCAGGATCCCAGTCTATAAAGCATACAGAAATGGAGCAATCCCAACCGGAAATGAGGGAGGAACATAGGATCTCAGAGGCCCCTCTGTGGGCTCCCCAGAACCTGTGTAAAGATCTTTGCAATATTGTATTAATATTTATGCTTTAAACACTACTGTACAGCCTAAGGTGGTGACACTGTCTGAAAGGAGTTTGGCAAATACTATTGTTAAATAGTTCAAAGTGTTCATTTGCCAGCTCATGGAGAAAGTCTTTCTTGGGTAGATCAAAGGCAGTTATGGTGTGCATGTGCTGTATGAACATGCATGTTGTCTGAAAATACAACTATTGGAAGTGGATGACTGTCTGCATTTCACTGGTCCAGAACCACCTGTCTAGCTGCAGCTCTGGACAGCTCTGTCCTCTTCCCTTTGTTGATGGGTGTTCTGCCAGCCCCTGGACCTGAGTTCCATCCTTCCACTCACCTGTCGTTCGATCTGAGACCATATTCCTCTGCTCTGTACTCTCTGGCCACCTATGCAGCTTCACAGGCATAAAATGAAGAGACTGACTTTTGAAGGCTTCCAAGTTCTTAAGGGTTGCACGCAGTATGTGGCCAGTTAGGTCTTCAACACCAACCCTACACAAATTTTTGTGTTGGAATTGCTGTGATGTCAGGCGTTTCCCTAAATCTTTACTCTGTTCATTTGGAAAATTAGTTCTTTGTTCACATTTGTTAGTTTTTTATTCAACACACATTTGGTGAATGCCTGATACAGGTGAAGCTCTGTGTTAAATGTTGTGGGCCCTCCTCCTCTTCCCCCTCCTTTCTTTCTTTTTTTTTTTAAGATTTTATTTATTTATTTGACAGAGAGAGACATAGCGAGAGCGAACACAAGCAGGGGGAGTGGGAGAGGGAGAAGCAGGCTTCCTACAGAGCAGGGAGCCCGATGTAGGGCTTGATGTGGGGCTTGATGTGGGGCTCGATCCCGGGAACCTGGGATCATGACCCGAGCCAAAGGCAGACGCTTAACGACTGAGCCACCCAGGCGCCCCTTCCCCCTCCTCTTTCAAAAGCCTATGCAAACAGCACCTCCTCCATGAGCTTTTCCCAACTTCATTCTGTAAAATTAGGGCTCCTGGCTCTGGCTGGTGCTTTGTACATAACTATATGCAGGCATTTATTACAAGCTACAATTTAGGCATTCATGGGACTGTCTTTTCCGCTTGTATTTGACCTTCTTGAGGACAGGGGTTTGCCTTAATTATTTTTGTCTCACTCAACATGGTGTGTGATTTGCATGTATCATCTACATTCTGAAGGAAGGAGGGAAACCTGTGTGCAGTGGACATGCCCTAAGGTGGCCCCCAGTGAACCACACCCTTGGAAATCTATCCCTTCCCCCAGAGTGTGGGCGGCACCTGTGACTTCTTCAGACAACAGAATATGGCAAAGGTGATGTGGTAGTCACTCCCATCATTGTGTTATGTTATGTAAAACTCTGAGCAGACTGGAGTGAGAGATGATTCTGCTGGCTTTGAAGAAGTAATCTTCAGTTTATGGGAGGGTCTGTAGAGGGTACGTGTGGCAAGGAACTGAGGGTGGCCTCCAGAAGCTGAGACAGGCCCCTGGATGACAGAGAGCAAGAAAACATGGACCTGAGTCATATACCTGCAAGGAAATGAATTTTGGTGACAGCCTGAGGAGGTTTGCAAGGAGATTCTTCACTAATTAAGCCTCCAGATACAAATGGAGCTCAGCTGATGCCATGTTTGTTGCCTTCTGAGAGTCTGAGTGTAGGTCCAAGATGAACTGTGCCCGGACTCTTGACCCATGGAAGCTGTGAGATGGGGGATGTATGCTGTTTTAAGCTGCGGAGTTTGGGGCATCTGTTATGCAGCAGTAGAAGACTTATACATGGGAGAGGATGTTGTGCAGGATTTCTTCCTGTAGCTGCAGAAGAGCTGTCTAGAGTCCAGAGTAGAGGGCAAAGATGCAGGGGTTCCCTCTACCTAAAGAGAGCTGTTAGCATCTCTCACAGGTGGCATGACAGACCTCACCAAAACTGCTCCTTGGTTCCTCATCCAGGTTATAAAGGAGAGGGTGGGAAGGAAGAAGGGAGAGAGACTGAGTTGTGCTGTTGGAGAGTGTTTAATTGAGAAGTGATATCCCACCTCTTTCCCCTCAAAGTCAAGTGATAAGCACCTCCCTTGTAAGATTGGGTTCAGCCACAAGAAGTGGTGATGGTCATCTTTGTCCCTACTTATACATGTTCTTAGGTAGTGGGTCTGACTCTTGAGTAGAAGAAAAAAGAGTGGGAGTAAGTTGGCAAAGCCCAGGAAAGGCTAGAAACCAGGCAATCAGTGGTCTCATCATTTGGCATGCCCCAAGTTGTGATTTTTCTGGAAGTTGAGAGGATGCTGCACAATTAGCTGGGATTGATCAACTCAGGCTGCAACACCAGTGGGAGCTGAGTGGGGGAGTGAAGAGGCAATCCAGGTTTCCCATGGAAGAGATCTGTGCTTCGCAGAAGGGGAGACTTCACAGGGCCCTGGAGGGAGCCGCTCAGGAGAGTCAACACATAGATGCCCACCATATAAAGGGCATTTGTGGTTGAAAGCAGCAAATATAATGAGACGATTCAAACAATTTAGTTGAGTAAGGAAAATTTTGTCCTTTCCCTGTTCCCCTCATTTCTTCTCAATTTCCAACAATTGAAGAGTTAAGAGCCTGTCTTGAGGGAGAAAAGGAAGGAAGTGAAAAAATTAGACTGAACACCCTCACCCTCAAATTCTCTCAAACCACATGTCCAGCCCACAAAACAGAGGAGGGTAACTTTGTATCTGAGATGAAATTGAAGTTTTAAAATAGAAAGGACTTTTAATTACTAAAAGTAACCATGAAGTTATGTATTCTACCCAAGTGTCATCAGGGGATGGAAGAGAGGGTTTCAACAGAGTATGGCTGAAAGCAGTGATTGGAAAAGTGAATAATCATTTCATGTATGTGACCCCAATGAGTTAAGACTCCCTAATACACTTAGGTTTTGCCTTCAGTGAGCTCACAGGTGAGTAGAGGAGATATAATAAAGTCAGAAATAATTTAACACATACTAGAAAGGATGAGAATGAATGTACCATAACAAGTGTTCTGGGAATTTGGAGGATAGATGGAATTTTCTGATTGGGAGACTAAAGGCGGTATCACAGGTTGTCCATAAATTTTCTTTAACATCATCTCGATAATTATGATATGTGTTTGAAAGCAAATAATTATCATGGCTAACATCCCCAAATCATAAAAGATGTTGGACTATCTTTGTTTTGTTTATTTTATATATTGATGGATTTTTTACAGGATTGGACTCTGCACAATTGGCTGAGTATCAAGCTAAAAACCCTGAGTTATATTCTAGATTTTCCTCTACTGCTAAGAAATGGCCATTTAAAATAAGAGCTTAAACTGTCTTTTCTTCTTCCTTGTCCTCTCAAATGTAACCTTAGTGAGGGCGGAAAAAGCAGAAATGTATGTTCTTGATATTATGTAATTCAAAATAATAATGAACTCAATCCTTTTCTGATAGTTGTGTTTTAACACTGAGCCTTGGAAAATAAGGAAATAGGGGTCAAAATATCATAGAAATTTGCGTTGGCAAGGATATTAGAGTTTATTCAACACGATCTAACTAAAAGAGTGACAGTGAGAATTGAGAGGAGGGGATGGATTTTCAAGTTCTTCAAGGCTTGACTGTTGGATGTGGGGGTGGATAAGGGAGAAGGACGAATGGGGAAGACACCCCAGATTCTTCCTTGGGCTTTTGGATGGGGAGTGGTATCATGATGGAATCAGAGAATCCTGGAGAAGGTGCAAAATTTAGGAGAAAAGCATTGCATTCTGTTTTGAGTTCTGTGAAGGTTTATTGAAATCAGGAAAGATAGGTTCTATGAGCTCAGTGGTTGTCTCTCAAGGTTATAGTTATTGAAGTACTTTAGTCTTGTAGATTTTTCTGCTTGTCAAATTGAATATCAAACTACCACAAAGGGTACAAAAGTAGAACAGACACGTATGTGGACATTCATGCATACATTCATTCAAAAATATTCTCTGTGTGCCCCTAAGTGACAGGCACTATTCTGGTCCTGGGAATAGCCTGGTGAGGCAATGGCCAAGGTCCTTGCCCTCCTGGAGCTTACATTTGCATGGGCACATCAGACAACAAACAAATAAGTGAACAGGAGAAATATGAGGTTAAACTCAGCTCTATACAGAGATGAAAAGGTGAGTTGTGTTAGAGAGTGTGTGCCTGGGGCCATGTGAGATTGGATGTTGTAGTCACTGCTGATTGTCTTTTCATTAGAGCCATTCCTGCTCCAACCTGCCTCCCTCCTTGTACTTGCTGGCACAACTTGGATTTTCTCTGGGCGCCTCTCTGGTCATCACAGCAATATGATCTTTCCCGAGATCCCTCCCAATACCAGTTGTGGTTGTCTCTTCCTTTTTGTCAGTGATTAGTTTGAGTAAAGCTAGGCCCTGGCCAATGGGGTCAGAGAGTTGGCTGTTGGGGGACCTCTGAGAGAGGTTTTTCTTGCTGATAAAAACTGCATGGAAAGGGCGCCTGGGTGGCTCAGTCAGTTAAGCATCTGCCTTCGGCTCAGGTCATGATCCCAGGGTCCTGGGATCGAGTCCTGCATCGGGCTCTCTGCTCAGTGGGGAGTCTGCTTCTCCCTCTGCCCCTCCACCCATGCTGCCCCCTGCTTATGTATGTGAGCATGCGCTCTCTCTCTGAAAAAAAAAATCTTTTATTATTATTATTATTTATTTGACAGAGAGAGAGAGAGCGCGCACACAAGCAGGGGGAGCAGAAGGGAGAGGAAGAGGGAGAAGCAGGCTCCCAGCTGAGCAGGAAGCCTGTTGCAGAGTCACCCAAGTGCCCCAATAAATAAAATCTTTAAAAAAAAATGGCATGAGAAGAAATGTCTATCTTGTTCACTGAACATCATCTTGTCCTCATGATGTATGGAATCTGTGACCCCCAAAAGGAGCATAGCTGGCCTGCTAAAGGTGCAGAGTGGAAAGTTGGAAAGGACCTGGTCTTTGATGAAGCTCCAATGCCTCTGACTTATCCAACCACAGAACAATCCTTCCCTTGTGTTTACTAACTGACACATGTGGGTCAGGAAAGGACTTGTTGAGAAGGTGAATTTCAAGCTGATATATGGCCATCATGAAGGAGCCAAGTATTGTAAAGAGCTGGGGGGTTGGGGAGAGGGGAAGAGAGCATTCTAGGCAGTGGGGACAGCAAATGCAGAGGCCCAGAGGTGGGAGCAGGCATGGTGGGTTCGGAGAAAGGAGAGCTAGCCACAAAGGCAGTGTGTTGAGGGATGGGAACATATATAGAGACAAGGTCAGAAATCAGGAAATCCAGAATTCTGGATAATGTCATCCCCTCCTTGCCAACCCACACAAGGAACTTGGACTTTTCTTCCCCCAACTTTTTTTATTGTAGTAAAATAGAGGAACATTAATCTAAATGCAGTGGAAACCATTGGAAGGGCAGGTTCATTTCTTTCATTTCTCCATCCCTCCCACCCAGCATGTAGTTGAACTAAATTCTAGCTTACAGGTTTTTAGTTTGATCAAAATAATTCCAATAACAGAAAGATCACTTGAAAGTGAATATTTTTCTCTAATGCTCCAGTGTAAAGAGAGAAGACCTTTTCCTTGACAACAGGCAAAGGGGTTTCTCACAATTCTTTGATCAGACACAACTTCAGAAACTAAGTTTACAGGTAAAGAAAGTCAGGAGCACATGCAAAACTGCAGAGATGATGACTGCTAATTAGCTGCATCAAATGACTCTTGGCATTCCTAATTTTCACCTTTTTGTAACAATTCAATTCATTCCAAGGTTTTACCAGAGTAGACAGGCATGAAATGAATTCTCCACGGTAGGTTACCAATGGCAGAGAAATTGCGAGCTCTGAAATGGCTGGAAGAAATCATGTGAGTTCTGGCTTTTGCTTTTCCCTAAACTCTGTGGATTCTGTCAACATTAATTCTGTGAAATATGTAGGCTGCATTATTTTGGAGAAATGAACAGTTTTATTTTCTCTAAGCCTTATCTGTATTCCATCTTCTCCCTGAGTGTTGCTCTCTTGGGGAGGATATTTGCTAGTGGGAATGTGGATGAGAACTAGGACTCAGGATGCCTGGTTGCTCCTTGGGTCTGGATGTGGGGAACAGATAATGATGTAGGGGGTTTCAGTTGATTGTACATTGTCTGTAAATCAGTAGTGTGGTGGGCCTGCCATCATCCAACGTGTTGAGTTTTCTCTGCTCTCATACTCTGGTACACCCCATATGCCAGCCACATGTTACTGTTGGCACTCCATTAAAAAAGTCACACTATTTCCTCCCACTGGGTCTTTTAAAATGCACCATCCCTTCTTCCTGGAATGTCCTTACTCTGATTCTCTGTCCTTTAAAACGCAAAGCTTTCTCTGTCAAGCTTTCTGTGTTAGGCATGAACCTTGTGTGCCTTCTTGGATTCTCTCAAGTAACCCCTTCTTTCTCATGCAGCTGTACACTTTCTGGATAATGTCATCCCCTCCTTCGCTGGCATCCTTATGAGATCCCTGAGCTGGTTGGAGTCTGAACTGAAGCTCTGAACTTGCATTACCTTCGTGCATCACATGCTGAGCCCCTCCCCTTTCACACTTTTGAGACTGAGACTGAAAAGTCCAACTGTTTGGATATGTGATTCAGGTCCTTGATCAGATGCTGAGGGGCTGGACGGTGCACCTGAAGTACAGAAGAATCAACTCACTGTGGGGAGACCCTGCACTAGCGGAAGCCAGTGATTACAGAGAGGAGCAGGGCCAATAAATTTCAACTCCTTTTGCCCTTTCTTGGGTTGCTCAGAGGTGTTTCTCTGTAACTTTCCAGAGAAGTCTTGCATGGTGAGTAAACATGTCTCTTGAGTTGCTAGCTATGTCTCTTGCATATTGTGAAGTGGTATCTTCTCTATTGCATTGCGCTGTTCAGTATCTTTCCTTATTTCATCCCCCCTTCTCCTCTCGCCCTTACCACCCTGGGTTTGCACATCCTAAGTAAAGTGGCAATACTTTAATTCTTGTCTTGGGACCTTCTTGACCTCTTCCCATAGGACTTTGTTCCTACATCTACCATGGGACAGAGAAGCTCTCTTAACCCACATCCCCTTTACCTGTTCTTGGATTGACCAATGCTTTCCATTTCTTCCGTAAACCACACTCTGAATGCTCATTGCCAGTAGACTTCTTGCTGTAGTCTATGTGCACTAATGCTTCCACCTGAAGTGTATGCTTATCAAGAGTCGGTTATATTTTGCCCAATTTTGTATACACAGTGTTCACTTGTTATTATAATTATATATGTAATGAAATGTTACATAAACCAATACATTATGGATGCAAAAATAAAGAGGGTTGTTTCTATGAAAATCTAGTTTAATAATTTAGATTTTAGTGGTCCTGCTTTAGAAGGAACTAGAGTCAAATGAGATGTGGTAAGATAACTGTGCAAGTTTGGGGGGGGGTGGCACCTGGCTGGCTCAGTCAGTAGAGCATGTGACTCTTGATCTATGGGTTGGGGGTTCGAGCCCCACATTAGGTGTGGAGATTACTAAGAAATAAAAAAAATCTTTAAAAGTTTTGGGGAACACTGTAGCATCTAGAAGGGTTCTATAATCATATGGCATTCCAAGTGTGTCTAAATTCTTGTTCTACTTTGAAAAAAAAACAAAGCTAATTATCAGAGTTGATATATTATAGGTGTGGCTTATGCAAGAAAGAAGACACAGAATGCCAATTCTTGGACCAATAGTTACAGAAAAGACCTTGGCCCTACACCAAAAATTGGCCACACCAAAAGCTTTACAGCAATTGATGGAAGACATATACATAGGAAAAAGCCATGCTCCCCAGCCATTGGGCCCTGGAGGGCACAAATTACCTACGGATCAAGCTGCTGCTTAAAAATTTACAGAGGAGTTAAGTCACTTATCAATAGGGAAAATTTTCTTAGGGACTAACTCTGCAATAGAGTTGAAACAGTTTTAAATGGTGGAAAAGGTGAAGCAAGTGCTACCAGTCTACACAAAATCCAAGCAAAGATTCTCAGCATCTGTGGCGATGCTGCTGAAATTCCCAGTTCTAACTTCTTATTATTGGCAAAAATAGAAATCTCCAAGATTTAAGAGATATAAATTGTTTGCTTTTTGAGATAAGTACTCTTCAAAAAATTAGCGTGGACAGACCCTGAATTATTCTATAAATTGATTTTTTTCCCCCATGAATTTATACATTCTGTGAGGAAACGCTTGAAGAAAATAGACATCTGGAAAGCTTATTCTTTCTTTCTCAGTGTTTTCTAAATTGTGGGTCTTGATTCTTTGGAGGGGGTCGTAAAATTCACTGGGAAAAAGATTTAAAAAAATAAAATGAAATAGAATAAAGCAGAATAGAAAATATCAGTGCGCATTGCATGTTGCCAAGGCATTTCATGAAAATTTGTTTTCTTTTGTGTGTGTGTGTGAGTGTGGCATGTGTGTATTTGTAATATGAATTTTCTAACTGTGGTAAAGTTTCTCTTGCCTTGTGTTACTGGCAAAAACTTTGGAGGCCTATGGTATAAAATAATGCTTCTTCACGTTTTGGTTATGAATATAGTAAAGAAAGTGATTTAAATTAATGCCAGGTTGTTATAACAGAACGCATTTCTTTTTTCCAACTTAGGGATCAAGGGCCTATAAAATGTTTTAAAAAATAATATTGGAGTTCCATTTTACAAGAAATAAGAGACAAGACTAGAGGTTACATATAATCATTAAAAATTGTTAACATTAAGGAGATTTTTTTCTTCTTTTTCTTTTTTTTTTCGATGTAGCATTTAGTGGGGAGTGAAATTCCCATTTCAACATTTACTAAATCTCAGAGAAGAGAAAAATGTTGCCTGAGGTTGATAATATTGGAAAAATTCTGAACTACAAGAGAATAATTAAGAACATGGTTTAGTAACCGATCCTAGACAAATTGGTGGTTCCAATGATTTACAGAGAGATGATATATAACAGTGAACTAATGATTCCTAGTTATTGCAGTATAAACTTAGCATCAGGGAAGAAGGCCTTCAGGCTATGACAGACACAGACAAATAAAAAAACAAACGAAGAAGACAGGGAAAAGGACGTGTGATATCAAATCTAGAGGCCATATCTTCTCATCATTCAGAAGCCAAAGTGGCCCCGGGTGGACTTTGTTGAATTGAATCAGTAGTCAACTAGTTACGACATATAAAAAAAGTATGCGCTTCAAAAATATGTTCTGAAAGCTGTGTTTCTTTTTCTAAGCAACTTTTAAACATTGATTTTATTTTATTAGTTTTTAAAGATTTTATTTATTTATTTGCTGGAAAGAGAGAGAGAGATCGCAAGTAGGCAGAGCAGCAGGCAGAGGGTGAGGGAGAAGCAGGCTTCCTGCTGAGCAGAGAGCCCGATACAGAACTCGATCCCAGGACGCTGGGATCATGACCTGAGCCGAAGACCAACGCTTAACCGACTGAGCCACCCAGGCGCCCCAAACATTGATTTTATTAAATGAACTCATATTTTTATGTATTTTAAATTAAAGTAAAATATCTAAAGATTACATGTAGCATTTTTCCGATTCTCTGTTTTAACTGACTTTCCATTTCCATGATCGATACAAGGACTTCTCCTGTTATCACTACCTTCCTTCCGTTGCCATTGTTTATCTTTCTGTCTTTCATTGCCAGGGCCTGGTGTCCCTGAAATGGGCAGTTTCTGGATTCAGACCTCCTGTGCTGGGTCCTAGCTCTTCTACCCACCCACTGATGAGATCTTGGATACGCAACTCAGTCTCAAAGAGTTTGCAAGGATGGGGCTGGGATACACTCCACTTCATTGGATGAAAACTCAGGTAATGTACGTAAAGCTCCAAGTATAGGGTCAGGCACACAGCAAATAATCAACGATAGTTTTCCCCACTATGATGTCTTAAATTTACCATCAATGTAATCGGTATTATCTTTTATAATTTCAAAACATTTTTTCCAGCATAAGTTTTAGATTGCCTGGCATGGGCAAAAGCTCATTTTCATTGCTCCCAGAATCTTAGGATTTTTCTCAGAATAGTAGCAGTCAAAAATGATAACATTAGCTTATGTTTTGATGGCATTTTATAACTTTTAAATTCCATGTGAGTGGCGCAATGGGCCTCATTTTCCGGGTTTCGTACGAAGTTCAGGATGACAAAATTCAGAGAGGTTAATTTACTCACCCAAGGTCACCGTGCTCAAGGACACAGAGAGAGGGCTGACCCCAGATACCCTGACGCCAAGCCCCATTCTTTCCAGCCAATGTTGTCCTGTGTGTAGTCCTCCGTGTGAGCCAACGATGCACCGCATGGTAAAGCAGTCTTCCCTGAGACCCTGGAAACGGGTCCAACTTGGAGGAATCTCATTATCACTTTTCGAAGCTTTACCCTGACTGCATGTTAAATTGTATAATTTTTCTGGATTTGGATCTCGGATGGATGCTGGTTATTGGCAAGCACTGTATCTCATTCGGGAAAAATTTTCCTCAACCCGTGTTAAAAGACTGGAAAAGAAAAACAAAACAAAAACCCTTCAGATAAAAGGCATTTAGGGACTGTAGTGCTATTTGACTTATAAAGAAAGTGGTAATGATTCAGTAAGTTTATTATCTATTTTTTTTTAAGACCTAAGGATTTATGCCATCTGGGCCTTTTGATTGGTGTCCGTTCAGCTTCTCCATGAAGTTCCTTGCCTCTTTTTAGCCACGGTTGAACTAAAGCGCCTAGCTGGGCTTCTCTTAGTGTCCATTTACATGACAGTTGTGGACTTTTTTCAATTATATATTTAAAAAAGGATTTCAGTCGCTTGGAAATTTGTGATGTTAGGGATGTTTGGTACTTTTTATCTTGATATATATTTTTTAATCCCATCTAAATTTACTACATTGTTGACTGGGGTCAAATCATTCTGCATTTTTGCTGTGTTGTTTGCTTTCCCTGGCCTTCCTAGATTTGGAAAGCTTAATTTAGTCTTTTCTCCATTTTATTATGCTCACATTCACCCTTAAAAGAATCAAGATCTCATCCAGAAACAACTTGCTGGCTTCTTCCTAGAATTTATGGTTTAAGAGACTGATTTAATAAAATGGAAGTTCTTTATGAAAGTGTTTTTGCCATTGTGTGTGTTCATTTCTGTTCTGGTTTTTTTCTCCTCATCCTATAGCATGAACCCAGCTAGACCTGGGCTTGAATCCCCAGCTACTTTTCCATTCTTGTGCCTTTTTAGGGTCCTGGAAGGACAGATATTTCTAGGAAGGAACATCTCATGTCCTCTCCATACTTTAGAGTGACCTGCACTCTTCACTCATGTTCTAGAATGATCCCTCACATGTGGCTATTTGGGGAGTGGTGAGGGAAAGTCAGGGTCAAGATAAACACAAGGAGGAAGGAGTGGGAGGATTTGGAAAAGACTGTCTCAGCAGCACACAATCCTGTTATACAGAGAAGCTAGTGGTCAGGATTTAGGTACGCTTCAAGTCCACAGGAGAGGTAGTTAGAGCTGAAAGTTAAAAGCCTTGATTTTCTAGAATAAAGCTCCCCCAAATCTCAAGGACCTAGGCCTTTCAGAGACACTAAACCTTTCAGGGTTCACCTATCTTCACTTGTAACTTAGAATTAACACTTGTCTTGAAAATACACAAGGCAGTTTTTTCTGGAAGATGAGTTACTTAGGAATTTTCCTGCAATGGTCGGCATTAGCTACTCTTTCTGTGCATACAGCACCTTTGAACACCCTTATCTGTTGAGGAATTCCACTCTGGAGAGTCCATTCCTCCTAAGGTAGAAACTAGAAGTCTCTTTCCCAGACTCCCTGAGGTTTGGTATATTGTGTGAGCAAAAATCTGTCTGCAGACTGCCTGTCAATTAGAAGTTAGTGATACCCAAAAGGTGGGGTCCCAAAGAATCCATGCTGTGAGGGATCCCGGGGCTGCAGGAGCAGAGTTCCTGCTGGTGTCAGGGGCTGGGGGTCAGTGTTGCAAATTACAGGGCTCTCTCTGGGGGCTTACAGCTACAGTGGGGTTACAGAGTGATTTGGGTTTATTCCTGGTGGTGTCATCTTCACTTGGTTTCCAAGTGGTAAGAACAGACCTGAGTTAGTTGTCTCATGAATTCAAGAGTCCTGAGCTGACCAGACAAGATTCTACCAGAGGTTAGTCCCCAATTCTATGGCCACACAAAGGAGGGGCATTCTACCAGCCTAAGGGATGAAGACAAAAGGGCAAGGGAAGGGGCTTCTAGGCAGAGGGGGCAACAGAGTAAATGATCGATGGATCGGCTCCAAACCATTTGGCCTTGAGAAGGGATAGGAACAGGAATACAATCTGGTGGCCTGGAGGGCTTGGGGTGGGCTTGCAGCTCCGCTTTTGCAGTCTGTTTTGATGTTGCCTAAACATAATTATTGACATGGAAAGTTGTTTACAATATGCTATTAAATGATAAAAGCAGATTACAGAGCAGTAAATGCAGTATGAAACCATTTTTGTGTAGTATAGATGTACCATGCATGTGTATATATATATGTGTGTGTGTGTGTATTATATTATGTGTATATATAAATCCCTATAGTATATACTCACATAAATATCTGTTTTAACAATCCTTAATTCTAGGTTGTGATATCATAGGGGCCATTTAAAAAAATCTTTTAAATTACCTATAGCTGATCATTTTCCTTAAATGAGTATGTCTTGTTTGTGTCATAAAAAAAAAAGTTAAAAAAGAGAAAAATATCGTGTTCCTAAATCGTCTTTGAGCACATGATGATTTATTTCACTGTCTGTTGTTGGATGTTGCATGGTTTCCAGTTTTTCCCTATTATAAAAAATGCTGACTTTAATCAAGTCAAGTTTTGTTTGTTTATTCATTTTGATTACTTGAGTGACTTAGTTTGGCCATTATTTATATCTTTTTCAATATATTTTTTAAGGAAGGAATTTTTTTTTTTTTTACATTCCCTCCTCTTTTCTACTTCTTTATAAAATGTCCTTGAATTTCCAGAATAGATGAAGCTCCAAGGTAAGCTGGAACTCTAATTTTCTGGACGTTCATGAAACGAGATAATAAATGCCAAATTGCAAACGGAAGGCAAATGTTGCAAAGTACTCTCTCCATCCTTAAGAAAAGAGAACACTTCACACAAAGACTAAAGGTGAAATACCCAAGCTGAAAAGGGTCTTTAAAACAACAGACATTTTACATTTTCTCACTCGATCATCAAAACAAAACCAAACTAAACCAGAAAGACTATTTCTTTACTACACGTTCGTTTTGCCAACACATTCCTTTATGTTAAAAATGAAAAGACCTTAAAATACCCTCACAGATAGCAAAGCCGTGGAGAGCAAGTTTACATGCAGGGCTGGAGATATTCATTAAAATTGTAATTAGACTCACGATTAAATTCATTCACAGTAGAAACTTTGCTTGTAAGTGTTGCTACAGGAAGAAACCTCCGTCTGAAAATTAGTTCAGCAGTCTGAGCGATTTTAATTATGCAGAGTTGATTATCGCTGGAGAAGGAAACCTTTATTGCAGCCACAGAATGAAGATTTTTTTTCCTCTTTTTTTTTTTTTTTTTTTTGGTTTCCTGACTTAATACGAGGTCCATATTTTGATATCCAAATGTTTCTCTAGGCAAAGAAAATGTGAGAAAACTTCCACAGCAGGACAGCATAAATTTTGAAATGGTCACCCGAGGAATAAGATACACAACACCACACTCTGCCATCTTTTTTTTTCATTGTACACTAATCACCGTCATTTGGTTAAGGGAAAGCCAAGGAGACGGAAATGGCATTTATTTAACATCTACTACGTGCCATCCTCTGTAACAGGCAGTTTCTTTTCCCAGATCGCCCTTTGTATTACTGTTTCCGTTTTATAGATGAAGAAGCTGGAAATGGGGAAGTTAAGTGAGTGTCCTGGGAGGGGGACTGAATTTCGCTCTGTCTGACCTCCCAGGCTGTTGCGTTTCACTCTCTCATTAGGAAGAAGAAATCCAGGAGGGCTTTCAGAGCTGCTCTTCCACATCCGGGGGGTGTGCGCTCCCACACGCTGTGTGTCTCCTTTCAAGCTGTCACACACTATCTTAGCAAGTGTTTGCACCCCAACCCTGCCTTGGGCCCTTGAGTCTAGGTGAGGCTGAGAATGGTGCTTCTAGAAGTCTGGCCCGGCTCCCTGCCTTGGCCCAAAGCTCAGAGGCTATAGGGCTTTCGAGTGCTGGGTATAGTGTAAAAGGGGCTGGGGGAGGTGTCAGGAAATCTGATTTTTGTTCCTAGATCACCCATCTGTTAGCTGTGTGATTTGGGCAAGTCACTTTGTCTCTCTGGAGTTCATTTTCTCCTCTGTAAAATGAGTGGGAGATGGGCTTGCTTGGTATTGGAGGCTCTCAGAGCAGCAAGATTCCAGGATTCCCTGATGTAGGAGAGCTGGCAACACTCATCCGTCTTTGGCCTTCCATCTTCATGCCAGAGCAATGACCTCCCTTGGGGCTACGTGGTCCAGGCACCTTGGAAGTAATGTGTGCCCTGACCAGAATGCAGGAAGGTTTGTTTTGATCTTCCCTAAAGTTGTTTAGATAACTAGTAGAGAAAACATCATTTCTTCCCCTCCCCCACTCTGTTGCAAATATGGCACCGTGAGATCTGTTATATGTTAAACCCTGTGACCTCACCATAATGACCTCTGCACATCCCCCTGCTCTATAAAATCTGTGGACTAAGTTCTTGACTTTGTGGAGAATAGCTGGATCGTCACCTGCCCCATCCTTCCATCTGTAAGTTACCTTAAATAAAACTCTGTGTAAGTAGTATGGAGTCACCTGCTTTGTTTTCCTGTCTCAAAGTGCCTTCTCAGTTTGGAGGATACTCTACTGTCCCTCCTCTACCTTCGAGCATGTGTCCATTGAACTTTCAAAGCAACCACAGGCAGAGAGTCTCATTGGAACTCTAGTGCCTCTCTTCCAGAGCCCAAAGCCCTTCTGAATGCTCCTATTTCTAAAAGTAGCCTGGCTTAGTCAGCAGAGCAAGCGACTCCTGATCTCAGGATCCTGAGTTCAAGTCCCACATTGGGCATGGAGCTTACTTTAAAAAAAAAACAAAAAACAAAAACCTTTTGACATATGTCAAACAGTAGAAAGGAATATAATGAACTTTCATATACCTATTATATAGATTTAACAATTGTTTACATTTTCCACATATACCCACAACATTGGTTGTATATATATGGTTGTGCTGAAATTTAAAGCAGATTACAGATATGATATCATTTCAACCACAAATACTTCAGCATACATCTCTAAAAAGCAAAGGTCACTTTCCTGTATAAAACTCATACAATTTTCACACCTAATACAATTAATAATAATCTCTTCAAACCATCAAATAGCCAGTTCACGCCCAAATTTCCCTAATTGCCCCCACATATTACAGGTGGCTTGTTTAAAAGAAGATCCCATCAACGTCCCTACATCACATTTGTTTTTTATGTTTCTTGAATCTTTTTTAATCTAGTGCAGTCTCCCTCTATTTTTTTCCCATGACATTGACTTGTGGAAGAGTTTCAAGAAACTGGGGCTAATGGTCCTGTTGAAAGTTTCTCTTTCTGAATTGTTTGATGGCTTCCTCATGGTGTTAGCTTTCTTGTTCTGCTCTACCTCTTGCATAAACTGAGAATTAGATCTAAATATATTTTTAAAGATTTTATTTATTTATTTGACAGAGAGAGAGAGCACAAGCAGAGGGAGCAGCAGAGAGAGAGGGAGAAGCAGGCTTCCTGCAGAGCAGGGAGCCCGATGCAGGACTTGATCCCAGGACCTTGGAATCATGACCTGAGCTGAAAGCAGCTGCTTAACGAATGAGCCGTCCAGGCGTCCCTAGATCTAAATATTGAGTAGACCCAAGGCAGACATATTGGCAAGAACACATCATAGATGATGCCATGTCCTGCATACTTAATCACCTTGGGAGACAAGTGATGTGGTAGCAACTTGGCCCCACCCCTGTAAAGTTACTTTCCCTTTGTGACCAGTGTGTAGGCTGTGAATGAAAATTTGTCATCAGGTCAATATCTAATTCCCCATCAATCTTTCACCTATGTGTCTTAGTATCATTGATAATCCTTGCCCTTACCAATGATTTCATTAGCAGCTGACAAATGGTGATTTTTCAAATTCTGCATTTCCTTTTTTATTTATTAGTCGACATTCTTCTATGAAAAAGTATTTTCTGAGAGCTCCTCTTGACAAAAGCATGGTCTGGATCCCTAAGGTTGGGCTCTTTGGCTTCTTGCCTTAAGTCCTATACCGGGTTTTAACATAATTGGCCTTAATTTGGATTTTAGAAGACTGTTTTTCAGGATTACCGGAGTCAGGATTCCCTTTTCAATGAGCTGTGTCTTCCGAGGAAACAAAGGCAAGCCTAGTTCATAAAATTGGAAAATTTTCCTTTTTCTCTTGAAAACCAAAGAAACTCGCTAGGAAACAGGCAATGCAGTGCCTCTAGAATATCTTGAAAGTACACATTGTCAACAAGGCTCACGCAGATGATAAAGAATTGTGTTCCCCAGAACAACTTTCTTCTCCAAGTTGAATTGTTAACTTCTGACATATCAATTGCAGATGTGTTAGCAACATTCTTAGGAGACACAGACTAAATCAGCTTGTTTCTGCCATCTTTGCTGTTAGCTGGGGGCTGCCTTTTTGTCTTTTCCTTGTGAGTTACAAGCATCTTTCTTCACTCTGCCCCAAAGCTCCAAAAGATGGGAAAATTTATAGACAACCAGGGCTTGAGTCTGTGGTCCATGATGATGTGAATTCCAACCTTTCAGAGCTTCCATGAAACAACTAGGAGGAAAGACAAAAACCTCTCTAAAACAATGCATGTGTAGGACATCAATTCACCAGATACCTCCATTTAATTGATAATGTGCAAGCTGGAAATCAGTGGGAACACTTATTCCTGAATTATCTAGGCTTCAGACCTCCAAATCTTAAATGGAAAGCCAGATTAAACCTTGAGATGTACCCCGACCGTCAGAAGTAAAAATAAAACTTTGATGAAACTAAAGAGTCTTTGCAGGGGTGTCACATAAGCAGTATTTAGTGCCTTCTTTGAGATGATGTGGCTTGGGGTTAGGCAAACCTGGGGTTCCAGTTCCAACCTTTATCACTGGGTCAATTTATTAACCTTTTTAAAGCTCCATTGCTTCATTTGCCTGTAGCTGGAATCCCATGGGAGCAAAAGTTAGAACTGAGAGATATCTTTGGGGGCCTGCCATGCCAGGAATCACTTGGCAGGAGGGATTTTGGCCCAACGGGAATGAGAGCAGAGGGTTTTACAGATGCCTGAGTGTGGAGAGGGAGAAGTGAAGTTTATAATGGATCTGTGTCAGATGATGGTCTTTCAGCTTAACCTCCAGGCTATGTCTAATCTGGAGGTGGCAGTGGTCAGAAGCTGAAGGGGATGTTTGCATCCTGGCTCTGAAGGTTCACCTAGGTGCCCAAGAGTCAAAGTGAGACACACCGGGGGTGGGCCTCCGTGGACCTTCCCCATGCTCTGCATGGAGCTTAGCATGGCCATGGTATAGTAAGGACAACAGAAAACAAGGTTTTTTTGTTTTTTTTTTTTTTGGCAATACAAGAGCTAATGACTTTGGGAGCCCCATGGAGTGAGATGTTTTTTAGAAATACCAGTTTTCTCCCAGAGAGAGCCAGTAGAGTGGAGCTGAGGTGAGGTGCCAACTTCAAGGGTTTTCATGGTCAACAGCCCTCATAGAGTGAGTGTTCTGAGCTTAAGAAGGGTGACTGTGAGCTTAGGTGAAGCACTCCAATGTCCTAGAGATCCTGTAAAAGGGATGCTGGGGGCCTGCAAGGTTTACATTACAAGCCCTAATGTTGGTTTGAGCCTATTTGCATTTATAGACTTGTGTGATAATCTTGCTAGGGATAGATTTACAGGAGTTAGTCCTACTGCAAAGAATTGCCTTGGGGATGAAATAAAGAAAGTGTCTAACACAACACTTGGCGCAAAGCAGCAGTTTGAGAATCGTTAGCTCCCTCATGTTTTATTTTTATCCCCATCTCCATGGAGATATATGAGGTCTTCTTTTGAGGTCTAACTCTTTGGGTAAGTGTTCCCATTGTTATGTTCATTGGTTTATTTATTTTGCTGAGTTTTCTATACAAGAACACATTTTCTTATTGCCCTTTTGATTCTTTTCCACTGTACTTAGAAACAATGGCAATAACAACCAAACATGGGTGGCCTTCCATTAAAATCCCACAACTGTAAATGGAACTGGTAAAAAAGAATGTGTCCAAATTAAAGCGATAAATGTACTCCCGTATTCTTGTTAATGCACAGATATCCAACTTGCATGACTTTTTCTTATAGTCATGCAAGAGGCAAAGGTAATTTAGAAACACTCATGCTCTCTTTGTCACGCTATTGACAAAAAGGCTCAGAGAAAACATAATACACCCTTGTTGAAAATAAACATGAAAAAGACCTTAGGACATGCAAAGGAAGGTCTATAATTTAGAGCAAATCTTTTAGCCTGAATAAATCACATCTGTTATTTCCTTAGTGCCAAAGAAAGGCTAGGCTGTTCCTGGAATGGGACGATTCTTTCTACATGTTTCCCAAAGGGCCTTGATGATGTCAGGAAGTAGTGCCCTCTGTGATATGGTCAGGCAGAAATTGACCAGTAATGTTAATTATGGAAAAGGATTATTTCTTATGGATCCGAGTCCAGTCATTTGGCTTGAATGATCCAAATGAATCAACTGAAAACACATTGCAAATATACTTTCTGAATTAAGAGAGTAAGATAATAACTCTCTTATTTAGAATCTCTAATGCCTTCTTCCCATCCGAGGTGAAGCTTCGCTGTTCTTTAAATGCAAATTCCATCACCTCCCACCATTTCCAGTGGAATTTACCACCCCTTTTCCATGATTCTTCTATGCACTGTATTTACTTCTGTTGGGGCACCGGTCATGCATGTTGCCGATGCTCCCCAACTTACCATGATCTGACTTATAATTTTTTGACTTTTATGATGGTGTGAAAGCAATATCCAGTAAAAACCATACTTCGGATTTTGAATTTTGATCTTTTCCTGGGCTGGTGACATGTAAGACATACTCTCTTGTGATGCTGGGCAGTGGTAGCAAGCCTCAGCTCCCAGTCAGCCACACAATCATGAAGGTCAACAGCTTATACACTGACAACCATTCTGTATGCATACAACCATTCTGTTTTTCACTTTTAGTACAGTATTCAATAAATTACATGAGATATTCAATACTTTGTTCTCAAAGAGGCTTTGTGTTAGATGATTTTGCCCAACTATAGGCTAATGTTAAGTGTTCTGAGCACATTTAAGGTAGGCTAAGCTATGATGTTCAGTAGGTTAGGTGTAGCAAATGCATTTTTGACTTAAGACATTTTCAACTTACATTAAGTTTATCAGGATATAACCCCATTGTAAATCAAAGAAGATCTGTATAGATTTTTGTTTTTATGCCCATGTCCCTCCTTGAGATGAGGGCCTCATTTTTCTGTTATTTTGTTCCCAGAACTGAACCCAGTTCCCACCTATGGAGTAATGCTCAATAGATATTTGCTGAAGCAGTTCATAGAATCTCAGGTTTGGAAAGAAACTTTTTGGTCATTTTAGGAAACAAAGAATAGCAGAGCAGACAACAGCTGAGCCGTGCCCTCCCCTCCTTTAGTAGAGGGAGTGGTGGGGCTGGATCAGGATCACAGTGAGCTAATGGCAAGCAGAGGCCAGAAGTCAGAAGTCCCATACCAGTTCATGGACAGAACATTCTGTGGAACACACTTGAGTGTTATCAGTTACTATGAGAAAAAATAAATGGGTTGCATATTCCAGTTAATTGGCCAGGTTTCTTCATTGTAAAACTTCCTTGTGTTGTTTCTAGACTGAGCTACGGTATGTAGCATCTCCCAAACATATTTCCCCATGAACCCTTTCGTCATGTACCATCTTGTTGAACTGATGTTCCCCAAAATATACTTTGGAAAACACAGTTGTGGTAGGCAGAATAATTGCCCCCCTCCCAAATGTTCCAGTTATAATCCCCAGAATCTGAAGATATGCTAGGTTATAAGACAAAGGGGAATTAAGGAGTTGGCTGGAACTGAATTTGCTAATCAGCTGACCTTAAGATAGAGAGATTATCCTGGGTTATCTGAGTGGAAGAGGGAGACAGAAGAGGTCAGAGTGATGCATTGTGGGAAGGACTCAATTGGCCATTGCTGGCTTTGAAGGTGGAGAAAGGGGCCATGAGCCAAGGAATGCAGGTGGCCTTTAGAAGCTGGAAATCACAGAAATGGATTATCCCTTAGGATCTGGAAAATAGAAGTGTAATCCTGTTAGTACCTTGATTGTAGCAGAGTCTACAAACTTACTATGCCAGACTTCTGACCTCCAGAACTGTAAGGTGATAAGTTTGTGTTCTTTCAAGCCACTATTTACTTGTGGTAAATTGTTATAGCAGCAATAGAAAATTAATACAATTTTGCTGATGTCACAAACTGCACATTTGCCATGCTTCCACATAAGCCTGGGAATTGTTTATATTCTTGATTATATTGTTTGCATTGAGGTCTCTATGGAGGTGGAATGATTGGCCTAATTGGCTGTAAAGTGATCCCTGAAAACCATTTTTTCTTCAATTTTTTTAATTTTTGCTGAATTTCTTTTTTTTTTTTTTTTTGAAGAAAGTCACTAGGTCCAGCGATACTCTAAGGGAGGAGATTACCAAGGACCTTAGTACCAAGAAACAGGGATCATTGGGAGCCATTTTAGAAGCTGCCTACTGTAGAGAGAAAGGAATTAGTGAATTTTTTTTCAAGTTTATATTTCTTCTCTTACCAGTGAGTTTGAAAACTTCTTGAAGTTCTACCACAGGTGAGGTGACCATATAATTTATCATCCAAACCAGACCTCTATTGAGATAATGAAATGAACGGTGCTATAAACAACTATACTGGGGTGTGTAATACAGACTATCCCCAGAAACCCAGATATATGGTCACCCCAGTTGAAGGTCACATTTCTGGTCCTCTTCCTCAGCCACTAGCACAATGCCAACATATAACCAATATTTAATACATACCTGCTTATGGAATGGCAAAATGATTCCAAGATACACAAAGGCACTTGGACCACTAAATGTATGGTTCTTATGCAGCATTGTCTTATTAGGGAAGCTAAAAAACTCTCATACCCTATTTAATCCTACATTTTAATAAAAAAAATAAATCTATGACAACAGAGATTACACTCTAAGAATAAATACCAACAGAAGGGTGAATGTTGGATTACATAGCCGTTGGCTTTAGCATTTGCTCTCATGAATAGAAGGCCGTGTAGTATGTGGTGAGGAGCTAGCTGAGTCTCTGGCACCTGAGATTTGGGGGCTGCAGTCCCAGTATGTAACTATGGGCAAAGAACCTGACCCTTCTAAACCCCAGGGTGCTTACTTATAAATGATATTTTACTGAATGTGAAAATATGCTTAAAGCACTAAGTACATTTTTTCAACACATCAACAAATATCTGAGCATTTACTATGTGCCAACATTTAATTCCTGGAAGCTAGAATCCTAGAATGTTATTTTTTCCCCTTTCAGTTTTATTGAGATTTAATTGACATACAGTATTTTATAAATTTAAGGTGTACAGCATAATGACTTGACTTACATATATCATGAAATGATTACCATGATAAGCTTAGTTAACATCCATCACCTCGTATAGATTTTTTAAAAAAGGAAAACTTGTACTTTTTCTTGTGATGAGAACTTTTAGGATTTGCTCTCTTAGCAACCTTCAAATACGCCATACGGCTGTGTTAATTATAGTCATCACGTTGTGCATTATATTTGCGGTACTTATCTTGTAACTGGAAGTTTGTACCTTTTGATCACCTCCATTCAATTCTCCTATCCCCATCTGTCCTCAAATATATTTGAGATATGTGTATTGCTATACAATCTGGGGTTTACCAGAGTCCTTAACAAACTATATTAGAATTCCTAAACTTATAGTAATTCATCATTTTAACTGTCAGTGATAGTAAGAACTGAAAGCCATAACCAATTTAAGACAATGCTGATACGCCATGGATGAAGACAGTTGGTCCTTTCAAATTACAGGAATTTCAATTATTTACATAAGTTCTTTCAGAGAAAGAAAGTTCTCTGAAAGAACTTGTAAGTTTCGTACCCAGATGGCACGGTAGAGTAATAAATTCAAGTTTTCAGTACATTAAAACTGTTGCCATTTCTAGTTTATAAAAAACAAGTTTTTGTAACCCTTAAATAACTCATAGTTACTAATAATTTATTCTTAATTATACATGAAAATAGGGTTTTATACAATTTTGCCTCTTATAGAAGAAATTAGAAATTTCAGATAAATGTTGAATAATTTTTTAGTATAAGTATTTCCCATGCAATATTTGGGACACACTTAAGCTAAAAACTATTCAGTGTTTATCTGAAATTTAATTTTAACTGGATGATCTATTGGTTAATTTTATTCCTAGGAATTTTATTCTTTTTGATGCTATTGTAAATGGAATAGTTTTCTTTTTTTTTTTTTTGGAATAGTTTTCTTAATTTCCTTTCCAGATCATCCATTGTTAGTGGATAGAAACACAACTGGTTTTTGTGTGTTGTCTTTGTATCCAGCAATTTTTTTGTGGAATCTTTAGGGTTTTCCATGTATAAGATCATGTCGTCTGCAAACAGAGGCTATTTTACTTCTTCCTTTCCAATTTGCAGGTCTTGTATTCATTTTTCTTGCTTAACAGTGCTGGCTAAAACTTGCAGTAGTATCTTGAATAAATGTGGTAAAATGGTCTTCCTTATCTTGTTCCAGATTTTAGAGGACAAGTTTTTACCACTGAGTGTGATGTTAGCTGTGGGTTTTCATATATGGCTTTTATAATGTTGAGGTAGTTTCCTTCTGTGCCTAGTTTATTGGGTGTTTTTTCTTTTTTATCATGAAAGGGTGTTGAATTTTGTCAAACGCTTTTTCTACATCAATTGAGATGGTGATGTGGTTTTTTTTCCTTCCCTTTTTACTGTTAATGTGGTGTATTCCTTTATTGATTTTCATACATTGAACCATTCTTGCATTCCAGGAATAAATCCCATTTGGCCATGGTGTATAATCCTTTGAATGCCTGTAGAATTGTATTTGCTAGTATTTTGTTGAGCAATCTTACATTAATATTCATCAGGGATATTGGTCTATAGTTTTTTTTTTCTTCTTGTATTATCTTTGGCTTTGGTATCGGGGTAATGTTGGCCTTGTAGAGTGAGTTTGGAAGCATTCCCGCCTCTTCAATTTTTTTTGGGAGAGACTGAGGAGGATTGGTGTTAATTTTTCTTCAAATATTTGGCTAGAATTCACCAGTGAAGCCATCTGGTCCTGGGCTTTTCTTTGTTGGAAGGTATTTGGTTACTAATTCAGTTTCCTTACTAGTTCAGATTTTCTATTTCTTCATAATTCAGTCTGGTAGGTTGTGTGTTTCTATGACTTTGTCCATTTCATCGGGTTATCAAAATTGTTGGTACACAATTGTTCATGGTATTCTCTTATAATTTTTTATTTCTATAAAATTGGTTGAAAGGTCCCCTCTTTCATTTCTTATTTGAGTCTCCTCTCTGTTTTTCTTAGTTAATCTAGCTAAAGTTTTGTCAGCTTTGTTAATTTTTTAAAGAACCCCCATCTATTGGTTCTGTTGACCTCTCTTTTGTTTTTCTGTTCTCTATTCCATTAATTTCTGCTCTAATCCTTGTTATTTTTTTCCTTCTACTAGCTTTGGATTTAATTTGTTCTTTTTCTAGTTCTGAGATCATTCCTCTATTCTAATGTACACATTTACAGCCATAAATGCTTTGGGTGTCATGTATTTTTATTTGCTGATATGGCAACACTACCTATGAAGAACTGTGACTTCTGTCTTATGTGTACTCCCTCTCATGCCCACTTTCTCACTCTGGTAAAACCAGCTGCCTTGCTGTGAGCTGCAATCTAGAAGTCAAACAAGGACTAAAGGAAGTCTCAGTGCAACAACTAATGAGGAACTGACTCTTGTCAACAACGACTTGAATGAGCTTAAAAATGGATCGATCTCTCACTTGAATTTTAAGATGAGTACAGACCTGGTCCACACCTTGATTGCAGCCTTGTAAGAGATCAGAGCCAGAGAACCTTGCTGAGCCATGGCTGATTCCTGACCCACAGAAATTATGAGATAATAAATGTTTGTTGCATTAAGTCACTAAATTTTAGGGTAATTTGTTATGAGGCAGTAGGTAACCAACTGACACAGTGTCTTAGCATTTTCTTGAGGTGTACCCATATAGTCTACATGACTTTATTTTCATATATATATTTTTTACAACCTTGAGAAATATACCTCTCACATGTATCTGATATGTGAGTTACTCAGAGACATGAATTAGAGAATCTGGCATAAAAATAGGTCTTTTAAGTGACAGTCTAGATACAATAAAAATGCCTTGTGAGTAAGCATTTTATTGGTAATAAAAACAAATAAGGTTATGAGTTTTGTTGGAACTGCTGGAGAGGGTACTCCTGAGAGATTCAGTAAGCAGAAAATAAAAGTGAAACAGACAATATTTATGGTGTCTGTTTAGTACACTCTTTTCAATGTAGTGAACATAATAAAGGGCTTATTTAACATCATTCTTAAATCCTTGCATATATATATATATATTAAAGATTTTATTTATTTATTTGAGAGAGAGAATGAGACAGAGAGAGAGAGCATGAGAGGGGGGAGGATCAGAGGGAGAAGCAGACTCCCTGCTGAGCAGGGAGTCCAATGCGGGACTCGATCCCAGGACTCCAGGATCATGACCTGAGCCGAAGGCAGTCGCCCAACCAACTGAGCCACCCAGGCGCCCAAATCCTTGCATATATTGATTGAACTAATTATGATGTATTAGTCAATGGAAGACTCTGTAGTCATTTAAAATAAGGATCCACAGATATATCTATAGAATGGAGACTTGTTCATAGTAAAATGTCTAGTGAAAAGGGTGGTTGATTGCACAATTTTGCTATCATAAATAATACTGTGATGAACATCTTTGTAGCAAAATCTCTGCACACATCCACTATTGTATTAGTCTTGGTTCTCTAGAGAAACAGAACCAACAGGAGATATATGTGTATTTATGGTAAGAAATTTTCTCATGTGATTATGGAGGCTGGGAAGTCCATGATCTGCAGGTAGCAAGCTGAAGACCTAGGAGAGAAAATGATATAATTCCAGTCTCAGCCTAAAGGCCTGAGAACCAGGAGATCCAAAGGTGTTCTAGTCTGAAGGCAGGTGGAGACTGATGTCCCAGCTCAAAGACAGTCAGACAGAGAGAAAGAATTCTTTCTTACTTAGCCTTTAATTCTATCCAGGCCTTCAACTGATTGGATAAGGCCCACCCCCACTGGGGAGTGTAGTCTATTTTACTTAGTCTACAAATTTAAATGTTAATCTCATCCAGAAGCACTCTCACAGACACACCCAGAAATAATATTTCACCAAATATCTGGGCACCCTGTGGTCCAGTCAAGTTGACACCCAAAAATTTAGCCATCATAATGATTATGTACTTAGAATGAATTCTTAGAGGTAAAATGGTTAGGTTCAGTGTGTGCCACTTTTTAAGGGTTATGTCTGGGTTTAATCCTTTTCTGATCATTCCAGGTGACCACGATCATGAATTTTATCCTTGTCTGCAGTGTCTGCTCAAGCCTTTACACACTGCTAATGCAGGTCTCATAGGAAAGACTCACCAAGCCACTAGCCTCCAACCTCCCTACTCACTTCTATCATGGAGTGGTTTACTGGCTAAGTCTCCATCATTCTACTGCTCTGCTAAATCTATTGCTAGGTGGTCTTTTTTTTTTTTTTGAGACATTATATTACTGACAAGTTCAGCATCAAATATATGTTGACCAGACACTATTCTTTGGTTAAAAATCCACCTGTTTTTCCTTGTGTGTGTGTATGTGTGTAAAACAGAACACAACTGTTTATGTTCAGAGGGAAACTAGCCTGACTTTAACTGTAACTTAATTACCATGAAGTCCCATGTGTGGTCTACAGAGCTGCATAAATTAATAATGCTGTAATTGTGGGGTTCACATACCAGGAATCCTTATGGCCCTTCTCTAGAGAACCAGGCTAGCAAACTGGATTTGCCTTAACCTGTATTCTCTGAGTGGACTTTTTTCTCCTCCCTGAATGTTTCCACCCCTGCCCTGCCCCTTTTTTTATGTCCCTTTTACTCTCCTTGGAAGCAGTCTGTGGCATGCTTATAGCCACCGCTTCTCCTCTGGGTGGCTATTGAAATATCCCCCTAATATTTCTCCATTATAATGCGAGCCATCAATAGCACAATGCCTTGTTGGCCTGCCTTTCCAGGACAAAGTACAGAGCCATTCTATTACTCTGGCATCCATCAGGACAATAAGCCACAAATCTTTTTCAGTGCAGCTCCAGACGTGGCTGCCTTTGGGCTGGAAGGCAGGGAGAAGCAGGAATGTTTCCCCAGCATGGAGAGAAATCAAATGTGTGTATTCTGGTTTCTTCTGCATGTGCTCTTTGGAATGAGTCACCCGCGTACTTTTAACGAGAGGCTGTGATTGGAAGGAAGGAAAGTTTTCTTTGGTGAAATGATTCAGTCAGAGAGATTGCACAAATCCATTGGGGACAAGACTCCAATATGTGCTTAATTTTCTTTGGAGGATTTGCTAATGATTGGTGGGAGCTCCAGTTCCTATTTATTACTTACTTTTCTTAATAATGAAAAAGACACCATATGTTGGGTGTGCAGCTTGCTGATAAACTCACTTGGAGCAATGACTGGCAAGTGTGTGTATTTTGTACGCTGTCCTATTAAGGGGGGAAATCCTAAACTCTATTAAGAATTTTGCAGCCTTTGGGGTGCCTGGGTGGCTCAGTCGTTAAGCGTCTGCCTTCGGCTCAGGTCATGATCCCGGGGTCCTGGGATCGAGCCCCGCATCGGGCTCCCTGCTTGGTGGGAAGCCTGCTTCTCCCTCTCCCACTCCCCCTGCTTGTGTTCCCTCTCTCGCTGTGTCTCTATCAAATAAATAAATAAAATCTTAAAAAAAAAAAAAGAATTTTGCAGGCTTTGAAGCTGGTACTACTTGGCCTTCAAGGTTTATGCTAATATCAGCTGAACATGTGAGGCATTAAGTGTTTTATTATTTTTTAGAATAATTTTGAACATATCTTACCTCACTAGGAACATCAAAATAAATTCCAGATGGATTAAAGAGTTAAATATTTAAAAACCTTAACTGTTAGAAAATCTGGAAGAAAATAGATGTGAATATTTATCAAACCTCCTGAGGGGGAGAGTTTCTAAGCTTAGAATTGATGGAATAAATCACTAAGGATGTGATTGATAGATCTGACTACATAAAAATTTAAAACTTTTGTACATCAAAAAAAATCGCCAAGATTAAAAAGCAATCAACAAAACTAGAGATGATGTTATAGGAAGTTTGACAAAGGCTAACTTCTTTTAATAAATATAAAACTCATATAGATTCAATAACACAAATACCAGGACCCCAGTAAATACATGGAGAAAGGATATAAATAGGCGAAACGCAAATATGAAGTATATTGGCAAATAACTGCAAACATTTTTTTTTAACTTCCAAGACTAACCAAATAAATGCAAATGAAAACAATAGTGAGGGCTTATTTTCTCCTTTCAAAGATTCCCCATTAAATTATCTGGTATTTAAAATGAAATAAAAATATCTGATGTTGATGAGGGTGTAGTAAAATAATCACTTTCATTCACTGATGAGAGGAAAGTTAACAGATAACACCCATGTTTTAAAAAATCCCTTAAAATAAAAATTTGTATTGTAAATAGCTGGGAGGGCTGACTTTGTATGATGAGACTTTAGACTGGTTTTAAAGAATGTCCTTTTTTTTTCAATTTTTTTTCTGGTTTTTCTGTATTTTCTGTAGTAGTGGTATATTGCTTTTAATCTCAAGGAAATCATAAGTCTCATCAACTTTAGCTCTGTGGTGCCATGGAGCCCTCAACCAGCTTTTTTTTTTTTTCCTAATGCCAGTTTTAATGCAGTTATACCATTTTCTCTTTCTTCTTTTTTTTAAAGAAGGCTCCACACCCAATGTGGGACTTGAACTCAGTATTGGATACTCAGATCAAGTGTTGGATACTCTACTGAGTACCAACAGGCCAGCCAGGTGCCCCCATATTCTCTTTCTTAGAATCAAAGCTCTAGACCCTCCTATGTGTAGAAATATAACACCCCTATCCTGCCATCAGTATGGCAATATTTTCTGACATTTAAGATTTAAGTCCTTTTTTTTTTTTTGCTTATGGTTTTGGCCAATACTCTCTCCTTCAAATTTGAATGTTTTCTCTGTAAATCTACTTTTAACCCCAGCTTCTTTTCAGTTAACTTTTGTGTCTTTACCGCTAATGCTTATTCTCCCTGAACCTTCATGTCCTCATCTATTAATTGAGCACAATAACAGTATCTATCATGCAGAGTTCTTGTGAGCATTTACTCAAATGAGAAAACTAAGTAAAAGTCCTTCACAAGGCTTGATGCTCTAGGTCAGTATCATTGTTGTTCTCGTGATTATTGCTTACCCCATCTATATTTGAATCTCAGAACTGTGGCCATAAATGATTTTCTATCCTTGCTCCTGAAGAACGGTCTCATTTGCATACCCAGCCCCCTGGGCAGAAGGACAACTTGGTCTTTGTCTTTATTTGGGAGGGCATGGAGAGGGGAATGTGTCCCCTCTGCAGCTCTGGGGAGAGTGTGGTAGAATGCTCTGTGTCCTGGAGTTGCTGCAGCTGGTATGGGCTGAGAGGCAGATGGGGCAGGACCAGAGCACATGCGGGAGAATGAGGAGTCCTGTGCTCTGGGAAGGAAGTTAAGAGAGCTCTGCCTTTGCCTCTCAGTCTCCTTATTTGTCCTGCATCAGAATGACCTCGAAGCATCGTTCCATGGCGTGATAGACTGGTGGATTGCTCTTTACAAAGTGCCTACCTCAAATCACCAGGCGCTTCCTAGTGCCAGGAGCTCTGCCAGGTGCTCAGTCAGAGCTCAGTAAGGAAGTCCTACTCTTCAGCATCCTACAGACCAGAGGAGGAACATTGGACCTGTAAACTGATGGTCATGATCAACATGGTCCATGCTATAATGTGCATATGGTTAAGTACCTAAAAGAGCTAGTTGCTAAGTCTGTCCAGAACACAGGAGAGGACAGGGACTAGGGCAGGCTGGGGATGGCTTTACAGAAGAAGGAGCCTTTGGAATGGGCTTTGCAAGGTGCAGAATATTTGTCTAGATGAAGGGGTGAGTTAGAGATCCTCTGTGCCATGGGGAAAGTTCATGTAAAGCCATAGTGGGGTGCAAAACTATAGCACAGGGTGATGAGGGGGACTCAAAATGTCTGGAATACAGCATGGTGGAGATAGATGGGTGTGAGGTTGTAGAGGGTGAGGATGGCAAGGGCTTAGCCACTGGGGACTATGTTTATCTTGATAAGAAAACACAAATCCACACCTGTGATCCAGAAACCTTGGGGCCAGATGTGTTTTAGAGTTAGAATTTTTCAGATTTTAGGATATAATACAGTAATTATACTGTACATCTCCCAGCAGGGCCTGAGGCAGCACCCTGTGACAATCCCATTAATATTTCTGACACTGAATAGTCATACCCAAGAAAGAAAGAACATAAAGGGCCTTACGTTAGTTTAGATCAACTTTCGCTGCCAAATATGTAAGAAAAAACTTTGGATTTCAGAGATTATTGAATTTTGAAATCAAGGTTAAAGTATTGTGTATAAGAAGTGTAGTAGGTTTTTTTGTTTTGTTTTGTTTTGTTTTAATATTGAGGGCAATGGGTGGTCATTGAAAGATTCTGTGCAAGGAAGTGATATAATCTTATTGGATGGTAGAAAAATGTATGTGCAGACTTTATAGAGGGTGAATTATGGGAGGGAGCCAAGGAGTTCTTTATTCTCCCTGATCTCTCTTCCACCTCCTGGTGCTCTCCTTCCAGATAGGTACCTTGCTTTTTGTAGGGATACTCCTCACATGTTGGTCTTCCTTCCCAGGGTGGTGACTTTCCACTCATCTTAAGTCCCATTTGCCCTGAAGACTCCCCCTGCGTGCATTGAGAAGCCCTTGCCCTTTCTTCCTCAGTATCCACATTTCTGTTCCTACTACTGGTTATCTTCCCTTGGCATTCAAGTTTCAACATTCCCTAAGAGAAGAAAGAGGTCATCTGCAGGTGAGGAAATTGTGGCCCAGAGAGGGGTGTGACAGAGCAAGTTGGCATCCAAGATGGTTCTAGAACCCTGCTGCCATGGACTGAATTCTTGCGTCCCTCCACAATTCGCACACTGAAGCCTAGTCCCCAGTGGGATGGTATTTGGAAGTGGGGCCTTTGGGAGTTAATTAGGTCATGAAGGTGGAGCCCTCATGAATGGGATTAGTGTCCTTATAAGAAGAGATAGGAGAAATATAATTACTCTCTATGTCTTGTGAGGAAGATGGCCATCTGCAAGCCAGAGAGAGAGCTCTTACCAGAACCTGCCCATGCTGGCATCCTGATCTCACACCCCCAAACTCCAGAACTGTGATAAATCCCTGTCTACTGTTTAAGCCCCTTTGTCATACAGCCTGAACTGACCAAGACACCAGGTCTCCTTGACCCTATTTTAGAATCCTTTCCTCTGCCCTGTTGTCAGTGAGTGATGGCATTCTAAGAGTTTGGTGTGTATCTTGGCTGTCTTTTCTTCTTGAGGGACAATTTGAGGGCAGAATTTGGTCATTCCTTTTTTATTTTATTCTTGATAATGCCAGAGAAATGATGGTTTAGATTCTAGGTTAGCCTTTTATACCAGATCAGCATTGATGAGCTGGAGTCACTATTTCCTTTTTTTTTTTTTTTTTAAGATTTTATTTATTTATTTGAGAGAGAGAGAGAGAGAGCATGAGCAGGAGGAAGGGCAGAGGGAGAGGGAGACAGAACCTGAAGCAGACTCCACCCTGAGCACCGAGCCTGACGCAGGGCTGGATCGCACAACCTCAAGATCATGACCTGAGCCAAAAGCAAGAATCCAACGCCTAACCGACTGAGCCACCCAGGCGCCCCACTATTTCATTCCTAACCAATGATGTTTTTGATATACGTGAGTATGGTTATTGTTGTTTCCCCAAACAACAATTATTTTACAACTTCCAGTTGCATCTTACTAGCTGAAGAGAAGACAGATGGCATAATAGGAACCGACTGCCGAGGAGATGCTTCCTACCTCTTTATTGTTTTTCAAATATGGTGCTGAAGCTTCCTTTCCTTTAACCATGAAAAGACGAGGGTTGGAAGCAAGTTTGTGCAATACTTATAAAATAGCATATCACCTAAAGGGCATTATTTGAATAAGGTATTCCCTTTGCCAAAGGTTTTAATAAATATTTGGTTACTAGATAGAAACGTTAAAAAGAGGAAAGAGAAAAATGCATCTATAAACACATTTCAAACACTCTAAGCAGTGTATTTTTTTCCCCCAGTTATTTTATTTTCCTTTGCCCCCAGAATTTTCCCTGGCCATTGAAACAGGAATTACTCCCACAATACTTTGCAACAGACACATGTGAACTATACTGAAACATAGTTCAGGTGGTCTATAAATAGCTCACCAGAACAGCACAGCACTGCTGCTGGGAGACAGGAAAGCAAGGCAAAATCCAGAGCTCAACAAAGCCTGTCAGAACATTTCAGGAGAAGTTTGATCCATTTAGGCCTCGTGATCTTTCATATTGGATCTGACTGTTGGGGTTTGCTGGCCTGGCTGTTGGGGCTTGCTGGATACCCGACTCATGATGACAGATGGTTTCTCTGGGTAGGGAAGACTGGATCTTAGCTGTGCCACATGACCTTGGGCATATAACTTTTCAAGACGTAGTTTCTTCACATGACAAACTGATACACCTTCATCAAAAGATTGTTGTGGAGTCTAAATGAGGTAATATGGAAATGTATAGTGTTACACCCAGCACATAGAAAGAAATGCTCAACAAATGTTAGCCTAATGAGGCATCATGACATAGTGGGAAAAGCAGGGTCTTTGGACTCGAGCCCGGGTAAAAATCTTGCTCCCTCCCATTTACCCAAGGGGTAACCTAGAGTAAGTTACTTAACTTTTTCAAGATTCAGTTTCCTCATTTATAAAATGACAATAACAAGTGTTATTGAGTTGAACAATAATGAGAGTTCAACTTATAAAACAAATATTTATTAAGTTCATAGTGTCAACTAAGCACTGTTCTGGGCACTGGGGATAAAATAGTGTGTAGGACTTATTCCTTGCCCAGGTGCTCAGATACTCATTCTAGAGGTGGATAATTGAACAAACAATTATAGTAGAGTGTGATAAGCACCATGTTGGGTAATGACAAGGGAACATAGGGGTTCCTATGAGGAACATAGGTATGTTCCTCAAAAGGGAACATACCTATTGGGGAAACTAATCTAGAGTTTGGGAGTTAAGAGAGATTTTTAAAAGAAGTGGTGGCTCAGGTGGAACCTTAAAGAAGTGCAAGAGTTAGCTGGTTGAAGTGTGACTGGAAAGAGTTGGTTATGCATAATCATTTTCTAAAATATTTTATATTTCTCACTTCATCCTCACAGTGATCCTAAGAAGAAGGTCTTATTATTACCCCAATTTTATGGAGGAGGAAACTAAGGACTAGAGAGCCATGTCAGATTTACTCTAGAAGGCAACTTTTAGAGTCTGTGAGCTCACCACAATTCTCTTTCCTCTAGAAATACCTTTGCTTCACTCCCTATGCACATGGTGGCGTCTCTACCAATGGGTTTCTGCCCTATCTACCTATTCCAATCCACAGTCAATTAAACAAAGATGAACACTTGACCAAAGGTTGGCCTCATACATTACCTTACCATTCTATGATGCCAATACTATTATTATGCTTAATAGGGTAAGTGAGGCAACATAGAGGTTAGCTTTAAACATAACCTCAAGGGATGCCTGGGTGGCTCAGTCGGTTAAGCATCTGCTTTCAGCTCAGGTCATGATCCCAGGATCCTGGGATGGAGTCCCATATCGGGCTTCTTGCTCAGTGAGGAGCCCGCTTCTCCCCCTGCCTGCCACTCCCCCTGCTTGTGCTCCCTCTCTCTCTGCCAAATAAATAAAATCTTTAAAAAAATAAAAAAATAAACATAACCCAAAAAAACAATGTATTCAAAACACCATGTGCAGTGCCTGGCACATAATAAATAAAAATGAACGCTAGTTCTTTTTTTCTTCATATCCTTTGTTCAATAGGGTCACGAATGACATGCTGACCTCAACCTAACACTAACATGCTCAACATTCTAGGGTCATGTTTTCCTCACTCACGTTCCCAATTCAGATTTAAACTCTTTACATTCCAAAATCTCTCCCCAAAGGCAATTCCTCCTTTATTCAATAACCCGTTCACTTGGAACTAGTTCATTAAATAATAGCTTCTAGAATTTTCCATTGATGGTAATGGAAGTTCCAGATGACCATATCTTGTCTATTTCCCTGTACAGCTAGGGAAGAGTGAGAAGGAAAATTTATTTTACAAAAAAAATAATAACTCCATAATGCAAATTCAAGAAAACCTAAATTATACTTGAACAAAATTAATCTATATGAATTAGGCTGATATTTAAATTGTTTTTTTATATGAATTTCATTATAGTCATCCAAAACATCCTGCTGTGTGGGGAGTTAAGTGGTTCATGAATAAAGTCGAAATGCCAAAATTAATAGCACAGCTGTGTGCAGAACAGAATTTGAGCTTTAACTTCATTATGATTTTCCTTCTTGCAAATGAATATTGTCACATATATCTTAAGTTTGGGCAAAGGATTTGAAGATGAACCTTCAGATATACAACAAGTGATGGAGTAGGTACCAAGGTAAGACTAGCACAGGTGGGGAAATTGATCAGCTTCCAGACTGAATGGAAACTGTCTTTCCTTCACAGCTCACTCAGCCCCACTGCTCTGAGTATGCTCTGTTGTGTCTTGTTATTGGCAAAGCTGCATGTGAACTTCAAACTCCCACAGGCAGCTATTGAGCCATGCAGTCTCTAGATTCTTTGACAGTACGATAATATCTGGGTTAGACCACATTAGGGTGATGAGCCCAAATGAAACAGGATAACTGGGCACTCCCTAAGTGGACCTCATACAGTGAAAGTCCCCGAGTGGACTTCCAATCCCTGGAGAGCTGTGTACAAAGTCCATGGGACCATCCCTTCCAGGCCTATGTCCTTGTAGTTTCCTCAGAATCCTAACACAATGACCTCTTTCCCTATGGAGTGGGGGAGCTGCATAAGGATTATATCACTTTGATTTTTCAGATTAAAACTCTCTACAGCACCCACATCTCCAGATTAGCAGAATGGCCAATACCCCCTCCTTTCCTATCCTGAATTATCCAAGAACTTTAAGGCTTATGTAGCCCAAAAGATCCCATCCTACCCCAAAATGGTTCTTGGAGGGGAAACCTGACAATCGTATAAACCCATTCTCGGCCCCTGCTTTCTCCTATCATTGCTTTTGTAGCTGTCACATGGCCTTGCTCTTGAAAACAGATGTATGCCCAATTGTGTGCCCTGTAGGTGTCATGCCTTTCTTCCTGAATTACCTGTGCTGCTCTGGGCATTAGGCCATTCCATCTGGTGATAGGGCATCTAGAGGAGGAAAGGGGAATCTCCCCACAGTGTTGTGTCTGGGCTCCTGAGTTCCCAGCAATGTAACAGAATGCTGGATAAAGCCCTTCAGCAGTGTGTGGGAAAGGACTTTTCTGCCCCCTCAGAGCTACATCAGCCAAGGATTCCCTAAGTCAATGCTAGCCTGGACTCTCACGTTAGAACTCTTGATTGTCTCCCCTCAGAGCACCAGCCAGTCTCCAGGATGGCTGTGTGAGAAACTATCTCTGGAGCCCGTGACCTCAGAGACCCTGATACTTTTCCCCTTCTACCTTCACACTTCTGCTTTGCAAGCAATGCCTCAGAAGTCCCTCCTCCTTTCTTTCCAAGTCCCCATCCATTCTCTATTCCAGAAGGAATGATAACTGCTTTTAAGAGTCAAATACTGTTCAATCACATGCCAATAGCAATGGAAAGAGTGTTCCCAAACATAGTGGTCCATGTATAAGGAATGTATGCGGTAGTTTTTCTTAGTGTAATTTTATAGATGAGGATACTGAGGCCCAGAGAAGCTAAATGACTTGCTCAAGGACACACACCTGAGCCAGAGATAGACCCCAGGTCTGTCTGGTTCCCAACTAATGAACCTATAGATATGGGCATCATCAGCTGGAACAAAGACAGGAAGGAATGCATTTGGGTGCATGGGCTGTGATACCAGTGAGTACATCAAGGACAACCCAAAACCCCGGCAAAAATCCAACCAGAGCAATTCATGGAACTGACTTCTCTTAGAACCCTCTGTCTCTCTAGGTCCTGCTATTTACTTCCTCCTTCAGTTCCCTTCTTGTCACGCATAAGACCAAGATATTAAGTCCCTGTGATATGCTAGGTGGGATCTCTGTCCTTGTAGATGCTGCCATGGATTGGACCCTGAGGGACAGAGATGGGAACTTCCTGGGAGTCGAGGGCTTAGTAGGTATTAGCCCATTATATTCTCTCAATTATTGTTTGTCACATGGATGTTCACTAGACATGTTCACCATGGTGCCTGTTATTCACCACCACCTTCGAAGGGTATCAGTCCCACCCACAAGTGACCTCTACATAGTTCCTTAAATAAAGAGTTGCTGCTTACTAGATTGGTAGTAAATTATTTGACTTGAGGGCAGCCAATTCATAGGCTGGCCATTGAGCCATAATGAAGACTGGCCTGAAAACCAAGGGCAATGGTAATTAGCGACACTAGCCAGATTTTCTCCTTTTGGAATGTCACTCGGAAAAAGAGAAAGCAAATGAGTTTGTCAGAGATGAGGAACAAGAAGACATAAACAGAAGGAAAGAACAAACAGCAAAGTCCCAGCACTGGAGATACCTTGAATTTGAGACAACAAATTGGCTTCTTTTGTGATCTAGTCTCTTTTGTTGAATGTACATCTTGACAATAAATGTTTTATTTTTTGAGATAGCTTAACAGGGTCTCTGTTTCCAGCAAAACCAAAAGAACCCTTTCTGAGGTGGGTAGGGCAAAGCCCTGTTTTGGGGTTTCAGGCTTCTCACTGCCAGACAACTTACCACTTGTGCCCAGGCCTGGCCTTGGCTCCATGCTTTGTTCTGGGTCAGGTTGGAATCTTTTCTTCCCAGAATCCCTCGTGCTGCTCTTGGCCTCTTCCCGTGGGGTGGGTAGCTCGATGGCCTCCTTCAACATGGAGGCCTGCCAAGTCCTAACATGGCACCAAGCTCCAGGGGTGGGTGCTGCATCACTGGATAATGGAGAATGTTCATAAGAGCCACTTTCTACTACCTTCTCCATCTGTCATGGTTTTCTCTTCACACTTCTTCTTTCAACAGCCTGAGTTTGCTGCTTCCTCTGGGGCTATGGCTGTGGACAAGAAGTTACCTATCTGTCTCAGGTCTGGCTTCATGACCTTTGTTTAGATGTCTCTCTGGGTTTCACCTGGCTTCAGGTTTCTGTGTCATCCTTTGGTTTGTCCAATATCTCTCCGGGGAGACCAGCCACATCAGCAAAAAGAAAATGAAGTGAGCAGTGAGATTGACCCCTTAAACTGAATGTTGAAGAGATTTGCAAGCCTAGTGCATTTTGGAAGATTACGTTCCCGAGATTGGCTTAACTCTCTGGTTAATTTAAAACTAAAGTAGGGGGTGAAGACTATTTTCTAGAGTTCTGTTCTTCATGGATGAGGAAATGGAGGATCATAAAGGTCAACTCCCTTTCCTAAAGTCACACAGGAGGGTAGTTTTAGATCCCCTGAAGAACCCTGAAATCCTGGCCCCTGCTGCATCTCCTCTCCATCACAGACCCTCCCTGAAGTGTTTTGTTGAAGGTGTAAGACATGAAATTAATTAGTTCATTAGTGAGGTTCTTAGGGAGGGAGGGAGAGGACATGAGTTTGTATAAATTGCATGCCACATGTATTATATTGATACCTCCTCATTTAATCACCCCATGAGATGCTTATTATTGTACCTACTTATTAACCAGTAAAACCGAGGATCAAGGAGGTTGAATGATAATGATACTGATCACAGCTATCACTTACTAAGCACCTGTTATATGCTGGTTCCCAGTGGCTTGCAGGTGCAACTCAATCCTGCTCACAACAGCTCTATCAGGTAAATACTCTTACTAAGGGAATTCCCCAAGGACACACAGCTTGGGGTTTGAATCAGGTCCTATTACCCTGACAGCTGCCTTTGAGCTGAAGCAGATGTTCTTAGAGAAAATCAAACTTCTATGTAAAAATGTGTGAAACTCTACTGAACCAGCATTGAGCATGCAAACATGTTTACAGCATTTGTATTCTAGGAAAACAAACAAAAATTTCTGAGAGGTGGATGGACAAGGTTTATTTCATGTGTGTTTTCCTGGTCCCCTTAGCTGGGTAAGGCTTAGCAAGAGTTATTGAGTGGATAAATGAATGAATGAGTATCAGATATTTCCATTGAACTGCCATGAACTGAGTTGGTGACCTAGAGCAATGACTTGGTTTCTCTGAGCCTTTACTTCCTACCTGTAAAATGCAGGGGAGAGAAAGAAAGAGGCATGAAGCCCTAACCAGTCAGGTTAACTTCTGTGCTGAATTTTTGGAGGGCCTTGAACCACCACCCTGGGGCTTCCAGAGGGCTGGGGGAACAGTGCCAGTCCTGAGCCCACTCCTTCAGAGTAACTTTCCCTTTTGCACCCGGTCATGTCAGAAATCACCCCTTAGGAGTCAAGCTAGTCTTACCTAGGTGGGAACTGTGATCTTTATTCCCTGGTAATTAGTCTGTGAATATGTTATGGCACATGGCGAAAGGAACTTTGTAGTTGGAATGAAAGTTGCTAATCAGCTGACCCTAAAATCAAAGATTGTTCTGGATTATTCAGGTGGCCCAAATATAGTCACGTGGACCTTTATAATCTGAGGAGCAAGGTGAAACAGTCAGTGAGAGAGAACTGGCAAAACATGAGGAGGCAGAAGAGATAGGAAAGATACAACTTGATGAGGACCAGACCCACTGTTACCGGCTTTAAGGATGGAAGAAGGGGCCATGAGCCAAGGAATGTAGGCCACCTCTAGACGTTGAGAGCAGCCCCTGGGCGACAGCCACCCAGGAAATGGAAACCTCAGTTGTACAAGTACACGAAATGGAATTCTGCCAAGAACCTGAATGTCATCAGACACAGATTCCCCCTTCGCCTCCAGAAAGGAATGCAGGTCGCAAGATGACCAAATGAGACATCCCTTACAGGCATCTCTCCCATAACAAGAGTAATTTGGCCTCCATCCATGGACAAAAGTGCCTTTGTGGGAGTGTTGGGATCCAGGTAAGAGACTGTGAAACCCTGGTGCAGTGTAAGCCTGAGAAGAGCCACTTTGGGAGGGCAGGCCTGCACCCAGGTGGCGAACACACAGATTCTGTGGGTCTTGGATACAGACCCAGAAATAGCTCCAGACCCTTGAGGACTCAGCTGCAGCCCCATTTGGCTTTGGTTCTGTCACCAGCACCATTTACCAAGGAAGGAGTCATGCCTACCTATGTGCTGGGTGATAGACATACAGACAGTCCCAGTCCCAACTGTGGACTCTGAAGTGACCCATAAACCAGTTCCAGCCCCTCTTGATCACAGTCCAGGAACCCAAGCATGCTAAACTCAGTCAGGCTATAAATTCTGAAAGGGCCCCATAACTAGGCCCCCACACATCCCAGTCACAGTTCATGATAGTCTTCCTGGCACAGGCAGGGACCCTGCAGGAGACACTCCTATCTGTAGCCCCCGAGATCCTGAAGGGGCCCTATACTTGACCCCAGCTCCCTTACAGCTGCAGTCCATGGGCAGGCCTGCTGGCACTGGTCTGTGGCCCTGAAGGCCCTGAAAAGGCCCTAAACTTAACTCTAACCCCTCCTGCTATGGTCAGGAACCAGTCCAATGCATTCAGAGGACCTGGCAGGAGACATGGCCATCCGTGCTTCTAGAGGAGATTAAAGCAGTAATCAAAACCCTTCCAACAAAGAAAAGCCCAGGACCAGATGGTTTCACTGGTGAATTCCACCAACCATTTAAAGAAGAATTAATGCCAACACTTCTCAAACTCTTCCAAAAAATTGAAGAGGAAGGAACACTTCCAAATCCATTTAACAAGGCCAGCTCGCTCTAATCCCAAAGTCAGATAAGGACACTACAAGAAAAGAAAACAACAGGCCAATGTTTCTGATGAATACAGATGCAAAAATTCTCAGCACAGTACCAGCAAACTGAATTCAAGAATGCTTTAAAAGGACCATACACCATGACAATGGGATTCATCCCTTGTATCATATGCAGGGATGGTTCAACATATGCAAATCAATTGACGTGATACACACATTAATAGGATGAGGGATAAAAATCATAAGATCCTTTCAATAGATGCAGATGAAGCATTTGACAAAATTCAACAACACTTTATGGTAAAAGTTCTCAACAAATTGGGTATAAAAGTAACATACCTCAACATAATAAAGCCCTTATATGAACAACCCACAGCTAACATCATTCTCAATGGTAGAAAGCTGAAAACTTTTCCTTTAGAATCAGGAATAAGACAAGAGTGAGTGCTCACTCTCACCATTCCTGTTCAACATAAGACTGGAACCAAGCTAAGCCAATGCAATGGCAAAAACCAAATAATCTGAAGTAAAACAAACAATCCAATTTATGGGCAGAGGCCCTGAATTGACATTTTCCCAAAGAAGATCTACAAATGACCAACAGGTACATGAAAAGATGCTCAACATCACTAACTCATTAGGGAAATACAAATCAAAACCACAATAAAATGTCCCCTCACACCTACTAGAATAGGTATTATAAAAAAGACATGAGATAACAAATGTTCTCAAGGATGTGGATAAAAGGGAACCCTCATGCACTGTTAGTGGGAATGTATATTGGTATAACCACTGTGGAAAACAGTATGGAAATTCCTCAAAAAATTAAAAATAAAGCTACCATATGATCCAGCAATCCCACTTCTGGGTACATATTTGAAAGAAATGAAATCACTACGCCAGTGTTTATTTCAGCATTATTCACAATAGCCAAAGCATGGAAACAACCTAAGTGTCCATCAACAGGTGAAGAGTTAAGGAAAATGTGACATACACATACACACACACACACCCATAATGGGATATTGCACAACAACATGTATGGAACTTGAGGGCATTGTGCTAAGTGAAATAAGTCAGACAGAGAAAGAGAATTACTCCATGATCTCACTTATATGTGGAATCTTTAAAAAAAAAAAAAAGCTAAACCCATAGAAACAGCGAGTAGAGTGGTGGTTTGCCAGGCACTGGGGTTGGGGGTGGGTGGGTAGGGGAAATGGGAAGATGTTGGTCAAAGGGCACAAACTTCCAGTTATAAGATGAATAAGTTCTGGGGATCTAATATACATCTTGATGACTATAATTAACAATACTGTACTGTATACTTGAAAGTTGCTGGGAGAGGAAATCGTACATTTCTCACTACAGAAAAACTGTAATTATGTGAACTGATGGATGTGTTAACTTTTTGTGGTAATCATTTTCACAGTATATACATCTATCAGATCATCACCTTGTACACCTTAAACTTACACAGTGTTATATGTTAATTATATCTCAATAAAGCCGGAAAAAAAGAGAAAGGAATGCAGCCCTATTGACACCTGAATTTCAGCCTTGTGAGTCTCAGAGCAACCAGCCCAGGCCACTGGACTTCTGACCCATACAACCATGAGATAATAAATCTGTGTTGTTTTAAGCCACTTAACTTGTGGCAATTTGCTGTGGATAAAATAGAATACTAATGACAAGGCCAACCATGAAAACAGGAACCACTCTGAGTATTGAAACAAGAGAAACTGTATGCATATTCGTGGTTACCCTCGTGGTGGAAGAGCTGAAAAGCTGAAGAGACGGTGAGGAAAAATTTAGAAATTGGCAATAACAGGAACAAAGAGAGGCTAGATGACTGGAACCGTTGGCAGGATCAGCAGGTGGGATCTGGACCAGGGTTCAGATGCTGCTGTTGCCATGGAAATGACGTTTGGTAGAGAAAGGGAGAAATGCTTTCCCATTGGCCAATCCGCCGGAAGCTGGATGTGTGGGAACCTGTAGCCTGCGCCTGCAAGAAAGAGCAGAGCAAGGGGGCCGTGGTGCGTGAAACGGGGGAGTGGAGGCGGTGGGGCAGGGGGGTGAGGGGGTGGAGCTCAGGTATATAGGTCTAGGATTGAAAGAATATTTTTCTGGAGGTTAGATGGAGGCAGATTCGACCTGTGTCATAGATTGTTTTCTATTGGTATATTTTGAGGCCATATTATTAGGTCATGGTCGTTTATAGTTACTATGTTTTTTGAAGTAAACTAACACATCGCTGTGATGTAGTGCTCTTCTTTAACTGTGATGTTTTTGGCCTTAAAGTCTCCCCCCACGCCCATATCACGAAAGCAACTTTTTTCATTTAATACATTCCCGGTGTATAGTTTTCTATCCTTTTACTTTGAACCTGTGTTCTTCTATTTTAGCTGTGCTCATACCCAGCATTCAGCTAGTTTTGTTGTTGTTGTTGTTGTTGTTGTTTTTATTTTTACCTAACAGTCTTTATCTTTTAATTGGCGAATATAGTCACTTATATTCATTGTGATTGCTGATGTATTTAGTTGAATTTCTACCTCTTACTTGGTATTTTTTATCTTCTGCTATTTTTATGGGTTTTTTTTTTTTTTTTCATTCCTGACTTCTGGTTTGAAAATCCTTCACCTTGTTTCTTTTATTCTTAATTGTTACCCACAGTATTTTAACATGCTTATCTAGCTTAGAGCCCAAAATGAATCAAACTTGTCCTGAACATTACAAGGGTCCTAGAAATACCTTAATTCTGGTAACCTGCCTCCAACCTTACTTGCTATTATTTTCTGTTATTTTATTTCTATCTTGCTTTTGTCTTTTTGTAATCCATTTAAAATATTTGATACATATAACATATGCAAACTATAAAACAGAATAATATAAATAAGACCACAACCCTACCACCAAACATTTGATTTAAACATTAACCATAAATCAGTTCTTCTCCTTTATTTCATCCCCCTTCATTTCCTCCTCAGAGGGAACCACTATTCTGAATTTTGTGTTTATTATGTAACTGTCTTTTTTTAAATCTGTAGTTGCAATAACAATAGAAAACTTTTAAAATAAGCTAAATTTGTTAAACACATTTGTTAAATGTGAGCTATTTAAGAATGCTAAACTTTCTTCTGAGTCTTGCTTTTTGGAAAAAAATTCAAACTTATTATTTCCAAGAAAACACGTTGTTGTATGTAGCTGCATTCCATCCCTGTTCACTGCTCTATATCATTCAATTGAGTAAGAATACCACAGTTGTTCATCTATTCCTTTGCTGAATGGTATTTTCCCAGTTTTTTCTATTATGAACAGTGATGCTATGAGTTGAGTCAGCAGATCCATGGAATTCATGATTATCTTTAAGGCAGTTGAGTCATATTGAGGAAATAGTTAACCAATACAAGTAGAGATATTGCTAAGATATCTCATTTTCTTTTTTTTATTATGTTCAGTTAGCCACTGTATAGTACTTCATTAGTTTTTCTCATTTTCTGACATGCAAGAGAGAAGTTATTATGATTCAGTTGTAAATAATATTTCATAAACAGCAAATATTGATTTAACCAAAATTGTGACATAACAGTTATGTTGGGAGAATGAGGATGGAACACGTGTTGATGTGTGTGTGTGCGTGCATGTGCACGTGTGTGTGTGTGTGTATTATTTACAAGGGTAAAATACTCTTCTTGCAAAATAGGAAATCATGGGAGAAACTGATAGTTGCCTATCAATATATGTTATTTTCCTCCATAGTAAGAAAATTTAAGCTGATAGTGTGGCTGCCTAAAGCCCAGAGTTTCTAACCTCCTTTGTGAGAGCCATGACATCAAATTCTGGACAGCAGGATATAAATGGGATTGATATGTACATTTTCTAGGTTGTGCCCTTAAAGGGAAGAATCATGTTCTTCCCACTCCCTTCTCCCTGGTTCCATTGGATGAAATGTGGTCTTGGATCAGGTGAATAAGGGTCTTTCTAACTTGTGCTCTACCATTTATAAGAGAAAAATAAGCTTCTATTTTAAGGCACTGCCATCTTAGTTTTTGTCACAGTATCCAAACCTATATCCTAACTCAGAAACCAAAAGATAATGTCTGAAGTTGAACACCAAGAATGAGTGCTATAAGGATGTTATTTAGAAATATTGAATCAGATACCAGAAGAAATGGTTAAAAGACTTGAAAAATGTTACTACTGGGAGTCTTGGTTTTATAAAGAGGGGTGGGGTAGGGGACCACTATTTGCCCTTTTAAATTGTGGACATGCATTATTTCTGATAAAATTACTTTAAAATAAGTCTTTCTCACACACATGCAGACACAAATTTATAATTTGTGATTGCTGTTACCTTGAATTAGATATTTTTTTACACAGGAGATTGAGATTTAAGGTATTAGAGAGAACACTTAGTAATCAAGAGTCTTATTTGAAACCGTACCACTGCCAACAAAAGCTTGGTTAACGACATCACTCTCATATTTGAAATCCCACAGCATAAATATATTATAAGATTATGGGTGGTTTCAAAACAGCCAAACTATTACATGACAGTCAAGCAATTTGAAAAATTAAAAAAAAAAGTTTCAATGAGACCATGGGTTGCCATTTCAGAGGTAAATGAAGCAATTACTGCCAAGGACATTGTAAAGCTGCAAACCTACATTCCTGAAGTGTGATCATGGTTTCAGAGAAATATATGTGATCCACTTGTGACATGGAATGAAAAATGCTGCACTAGCCTCAGCAATGGTGTAAGAGATGAGAATGTTAATAAGACAGTTCACTGATGTTACTATTTGGAAATCCAGGGCTGGCACCATGGCCTCTTCATGTTTTGGTCTTACTTAAAAACATGCCTAATGGATCCAGGGTTCTCTTACGAGCTTGGAGATAAACAAGACATTTAGGAATTCCAGAATTATCAAGGCCCTGTGGACTAATGAATTGGCATTTGTCTCAGAGAAAGGAAATCTGAGAATCTTGCAATATTAGATATGGAAGTGCCCCTCATGCTTATTTCCTACAACAGTTGTGAGGAAATTGAGGCCCAGTGAGCTTGTTAACAGTCCACTCTGGCTTAAGGGCACTTCTCCCAGATGAAGGGGGTGAAACACAGAAGCCACAGAGTGAGGGACAAGTAGAGAGACAAGAAGACCATACTGTCTCCCTGCCTTGACATAGATCTCTGGTCCATGGGTCAGGCCTGACCCTCAGCCAGTTAGGGAGAAGAAGTGGGGAGTGGGGGAGAAGATTTAAACTGGGTGAGAAATTGAAGTTGTGATTTTAAAAAGACTGAACTTAAAAGTGAGTCAACAAGAGCTCAGTGTGATTGTTCTTGTAATTGAAAATGGTGCAAAAGATGCTTAGGGTACTCAGAATGGGCTCTGAAGAAGGGCAAAGAAGGGAGGTCTAAGCAGCAGTGGTTGATTTCAGTGATGGAGCAAAAATAAGACCATTGCCTTGTTGTACCTGACTTGGGCCTGTTCACCAAGTTATATTTGACTACATCCTATCTCACCTGTAGGCCTCTTGGAGAACACTGGGTGGCCAATCTTGGCTTTTACAGAATGAAGGACAAGAGGAGGAGACAGTAGTAGAGACAGTTGAGTTGAGCTTGCTGGTGTTGAGTTGGAGGGACTCAAGAAATGTCCCTGCGCAGGGGCACCTGGGTGGCTCAGATGGTTAAGCATCTGCCTTCGGCTCGGGTCATGATCCCAGGGTCCTGGAATCGAGTCTCACGTTGGGCTCCCTGCTAGGTGGGGAGCCTGCTTCTCCCTCTGCCTCTGCCTCTCTCTCTCTCTGACTCTCATGAATAAATAAATAAAACATTAAAAAAAAAAAAAGAAATGTCCCTGCACAAATCATGAGTAGAGGGCATACTCTTTTTTTTTTTTAAGTCTATAGCTTAGGAGAAAGATCTGGAATGGAGATAGAATTTGGGAGACATCAGATTTTAGATGGTAGTTAAAATAATAGAAGGTGATGTCATTTTCTAGGGAGAGGTGATAAGAGAAGAGGCTAAAGGTAAGACTTAGGGGACACAGACATTTGAAGGATGAGCTGAGAAACAGGAACCACAAAGGGAAATGGAAGGAAAACCAGAAAGACAAACATCATGGAGGCTAAGGAAATAAAGTATTTTAAGAAAGAGTTGTCAAGTAGTCAACAGTCAAATGAAGCAAAGAATTAAAAATGGAAGGCTAATATTGTCCTTTGGATTTAGTAAAATGAAAGTCATATATGGCCTTGGTAAGGGAATTTGGGAGAAGTGATGAGGGTGGAAACACAATATTGAAGAATGTGTGTGTGTGTGTGTGTGTGTCTGTGTCTGTGTGTGTGTGTCTGTGTGTGTGAGATGAGAGACCGAGAATGTTTAAAGCTACTGGGAAGACACTTTAGGTAGGAAGAGGTTGCATAGAAAGAGGGCCTGTAGGTGATGGTGTAACATCCTTGGAAAGGCAGAATGAGATAGGGCTAAAAGTTCAAGGGGGAGGGATTGATTTGAATAGTGGGAGGAATGTCTCTTCTTCAAATAGGATATTGGGAAAGTGTGGCTATGGAGGTATTATGATTATAGTTTAGTTGCTATTTAAAAAGCTGATACACTTGGACCTCATTAAGAGAGATAGATATGTCATCAAAATCAAAGGAGGTGACAACCTCCCTGAACTGTGGTCTGGCCAAACATTCCAGGCAATGCTGTGTGCAGTCCTGGGGGACACAACTTAAGTGGGAAATTGACCACCTGCGGAGTGTGCTTACAAGAGTTAAGCCCTAATGATAGTGTCTGAAAATGATTGAAGAACAGGGAAATGTTAGCCTGGAGACATGCAGATTCAGCGGAGTAATCACAGTCTTCAAATATCTGGAAGAGTGATCAGGGTTATTCTGTTTTGGTATTAGAGGGCAGATGTAGGCAATGAGACAAAATTATAGGGGACAAACTTTTTTGGCAATATATTGTGTATTGAATTTAAGTGTAGACTGACTTTTGGTAAGGAATATAAGGAAAAGTAGTTCATGGGGAAATATCCACTTAGCCAAGGTTTCACAGAGAGCTTAGGACTACATAAATGTTTCATTCCAAAAGTATTGAGTTTTTATCATGTGCCAGATACTATGCTGGGCTCTGGCCACACAATCTGAATCAGACAATTAGCCTGGAATCAAGTGTGGGAAACAGACATATAAAAAGATACTTATAATACAACCAGCTGCACTTGGCATAGCACACACTATTCTAGAAGACACTCGTAGCTATTAATACAATATTAATGTGCTCTATTTATTTATTCATACATTTCATTGCAAACACAATTAAGAATTTCATTCTTCTCAGGTACAGCATTTTGTGAGTCAAGTGATAGAACTCCTGAAGGAAAAACACATAGCTGTCCATAACTAACATTGTTTTTTTTTTCTGTCTCTCTCTTTTTTAAATTTTATTATGTTATGTTAATCACCATACATTACGTCATTAGTTTTTTTTTTTTTTTTTTTTTTAAAGATTTTATTTATTTATTTGACAGAGAGAGCGAGAGCAGGAACACAAGCAGGGGGAGTGGGAGAGGGAGAAGCAGGCCTCCTGCCGAGCAGGGAGCCCGATGTGGGACTCGATCCCAGGACCCTGGGATCATGACCTGAGCCGAAGGCAGACGCTTAACGACTGAGCCACCCAGGCACCCACGTCATTAGTTTTTGATGTAATGTTCCATGATTCATTGTTTATGTATAACACCCAGTGCTCCATTCAATACGTGCCCTCTTTATTTTTTATTTTTATTTTTTTTAAATGCTTTATTTATTTATTCATGAGAGTCAGAGAGAGAGAGAGAGGCAGAGGGAGAAGCAGGCTCCCCGCCTAGCAGGGAGCCCGATGCGGGACTCGATCCCAGGACCCTGGGATCATGACCTGAGCCGAAGGCAGACGCCTAACCATCTGAGCCACCCAGGCGCCCCAATACGTGCCCTCTTTAATACCCATCACCAGACTAACCCATCCTCCCACCCCCCTCTTCTCTAGAACCCTCAGTTTGTTCCTCAGAGTCCATAGTCTCTCATGGTTCGTCTCCCCCTACGATTCCCCCTGCCCTTCATTTTTCCCTTCCTACTATCTTTTTTTTTTTTTTAACATATAATGTATTATTTGTTTCAGAGGTACAGGTCTGTGATTCATCAGTCTTACCCAATTCACAGCGCTCACCATAGCACATACCCCCCCAATGTCTATCACCCAGCCACCCCATCCCTCCCCCCCCCCACCCCTCCAGCAACCCTCAGTTTGTTTCCTGAGATTAAGAATTCCTCATATCAGTGAGATCATATGATTCATGTCTTTCTCTAATTCTTATTTTGCTTAGCATAATACCCTCTAGTTCCATCCATGTCGTTGCAAATGGCAAGATTTCAATTTTTTGATGGCTGCATAATATTCCATTGTACATATATACCACATCTTCTTTATCCATTCATCTGTTGATGGACATCTTGGCTCTTTCCATAGTTTGGCTATTGTGGACATTGCTGCTATAAACATTGGGGTGTACATACCAATTCGGATCACTACATTTGTATCTTTGGGGTAAATACCCAGTAGTGTAATTGCTGGGTTGTAGGGTAGCTCTATTTTCAACTTTCTGAGGAACCTCCATACTGTTTTCCAGAGTGGCTACACCAGCTTGCATTCCCACCAACAGTGTAGGAGGGTTCCCCTTTCTCCGCATCCTCGCCAACACCTGTCATTTCCTGACTTGTTAATTTTAGCCATTTTGACTGGTGTGAGGTGGTATCTCATTGAGGTTTTGATTTGGATTTCCCTGATGCCGAGTGATATTGAGCACTTTTTCATGTGTCTGTTGGCCATTTGGATGTCTTCTTTGGAAAAACGTCTGTTCACATCTTGAAAAGATAGAAGCAGAATTATGTCAAAAGTTTCTGTTTTCCTATGAGAGGATCAGAAAGAGCACAGGTGTACTGTATTCAAAATAATTCACTAAGGTAAAAAAGAGATACAGTAATTGATGTCTAGAAGTGCACAAAGTTGCCTTAAACACTCTTAACTACCTGTCACCTATTTGTGTTAACATTTATAAGTTAACAGACATAGTTTTCACATGATGCCTGCATGTTCATTGGTTAAATGATTGGGAGAAATCAGGTCCAGCTGAATCTAGGAAACCCATGTAAGGGTTTTAGGTAATGTGTCTGAGTTTAGTGCAGAGATAACAGATACCTGGGAACATGAGATCTAAGAGTAGGGGTTTCTAAACCAAGCCTGGTGTGGAGTGTGGAAGAAAGGGGAGCAGAAGTGGGAGGTAACAATGGCATGGAATGGAACCAGTCAGATGGATGGGAAGAATAACCCAGCCAAGACAGACCACAAAACTCAGGTCACATGTGGGTGAACCAGCATGGGGTGTGTGAGTGTGCCGAGTGTGAGTGTGTGTGTGTATGCACAAGCACAACTTTACATATGGGCAGTTCAGTAATGCTGTATAGCAGAGAGGTCAAGTGGGTGCCACTGATGGGATAGAGAAGAAAGCCTCTTGAACATGGCTGAAACAGCTGAGAGTAGTGTGGAGACATCTGCGTGGACCACACTGGAATACCCAAGACCAACAGAGCCTGCAGCTGGTGTCCAGAGAGGTAATATGTGTCTGGACCCTGCAGTGGCCCAGGGTGTGGGAAGGAGATGCCCTGAGACATCCCTAAGACTTGATTTTGAAGACAATGTAGGACTTTGTCATCTGCAGTAGAGGAAAGAGCCTTGATCAGAGATTTGGGAAATAAATTCAGATACCTATGCCCTATGTGACCATGAATGCACCTTTCATAAATCCATCACTTTTTGGGCCTCGGTTTGTACATCTGCAAAATAGGCTGAGGGAGCTAATGGTAAAAGTACCTTTAGGCACAACAGCTTATGATTCTCTTCTTTTTAGCCCAGGATAAGCAGAGTGTGATGATACTGTCATTCATACATTCAAGAACTATTGGAGACTGAAGAGGTGGCAGACAGTGTGCTATAATAAACATTTTCTTTCCTTCAGAGGGAAGGATTACATCCTCATTCCCAGAGTAAGTATATTCTCCTCCCTACTGGAAAGGTTTCACCTTCATTGTTATTCTCTTGGGAACCAGGCAAAATAAGCATGATTAAAAACAGGTCTTTATCTGGAGTTGAAGCTGGTGCTCTGAGATGAAAATCCTAGGTACCATGAACTAAGTTTCTTGTAAGAATAAAAGAAACCACAGCATGCTGGCCTTGCTCTAGCTAGTGTTCTGTGCTCCAAGTGTAGTATTAAGAGTCATCATTTATCTTCATTGTGGGAATTTGTCCTTTTATGAAAGAATTTTTTGGATGTGCACTTTACCACTCTTAGAAAGCTGTTAGTTTTGACAAATTCACAAAATATGTTTCTAATTCCATTCTATTCCTGTTGCATCCCTGTAATTCTCACATTATTTCTGGAAGATTAGCGGACACACAGTTGTGGTGACATAATTAGTATTCGGAAGAGATAATAATGTCAAGGGATTTTGTTGCTCTGAGAACCTAAATGGAAATATAAGGATAGCAAAAGTTGGATTTGCGATATTTTTTTGGCATATATTGCGTGTTTGTTCAGAAAAATTTTAGTGCCATAAATGAGATTGTTTAATGAAAACATGTTGAATAAGAAACAGTTAGAAGAAAGTAGATTTCGTATTCTTTGCTTTATCCATAGCTTCCTTTCTGTAAGGAGAAAGCACTGCACTTTCTGCAGAATTCCCTTTCTGATATGAAATGGTTAATCCTGAAAACTGTTTCAGGCAATAAAACACTGACTGGAATCTTTCCGACAATACTTTCCTTCTTGATCTTTTTTTATGACTAATTGAAATGAAAGCCCTGGGAAGCTTAATGTTAAGGAAACACTATGTGCTCTGTGATGTGATTCTGCGAAGGGGGTGTCTGTGTGGTGGGGAGGTCTCTGCTCTGGAATTTTAAGTTAGAGACCTAACCGAAGAATCAATATTTCAATTAGATGCTGTAGTGGGTTTGGGATTACTGCTACTGTAGCTGGAAGATTGCTGGGTCTTTTCTTGGGAGGGGTCACTACTGTGAGCTGTTTTTTATTTTTTTAATCCTAGCTCTCAGAGTCTGTCTGCTTTGTCTGCATTTGGACCACCGAGGTGACTAACTAGAACAAAAAATGTAGATTATTAGTACTTCCCGAAAGGCTTCTAATAGCACGCTCTTCAGTAGCCATCTGAGATAAAACAACCGGTCTCTCTTATTTTGTAAAGTCCTAGGAACAGTGACCCTTTGAATTGATAGGACCCGTTTTCAAATCAAGCTTCAATGATCACCTGGAGGCATAGTCAGTGGGGAGGGCCTAGAGACAGTGTGGGTGGGCCTCCTGTACCCCACCCTGGATTTACTCAGCCACAGTTGTCCCACTTTGATCTGTTTTATATACAGGCATACCTCATTTCACTGTGCTTTGCAGATACTGCATTTTTTTTTTTAATTAAAGTTTTATAGCAACCCTGCCTCAAGCAAGTCTACTGGTGCCATTTTTTCCAAAATCATTTGCTCACTTCACGTCTCTGTGTCACATTTTTGTAATTCCCTCAATATTTCAAACTCTTCCGTTTTTATTATACTTGAATTGCTGCAATCTCATGATAAAGTTTTAATGGATGAGGGGTTGCTTCTTATGGTTGAGCAAAGGAGGTGGTTTCTTGAAATGGAATCTATTCCTGGTGAAAATGATGGGAAGATTGTTGAAACGACAACAAAGAATGTGGAATATCACATAAATTTAGTTGATAAAGCAATGACAGGGTTTGGGAGAATTGACTCCAATTTTGAAAGAAGTTCTACTGTGGGTAAAATGCTATCAAATAGCATCCCATGCTACAGAAAAATTGTTCATGAAAGGAAAAGTCCATTGATATGGCAAACTTCATTGTTGTTTTATTTTAAGAAATTGCTACAACCCCCCCCAAACTTCAGTAACCACCATCCTGATCAGCCAGCAACCATCAACATCAAGGCAAGATCCTCCACCAGCAGAAGATTATGAGTCACCGAAAGTTTAAATGATAGTGATTTTTAGCAATAAATTATTTTTAAATTAAGGTATGTACATCGGTTTTTTAGACGTAATGTTGTTGCACACTAATAAACTACCATATAGTGTAAAGATAACCTTTATATGCACTGGGAAACCAAAAAATTCATTTGACTTGCTTTATCATGATGGTCTGGAACCAAACCTGCAGTATCTTCAAGGTGTACCTATATTCAGTTTCATGTGAAATTTGATTTGAAATGATTTTTTTATTTACAAACCATGAGTAAAAACAACTGATGCTAGGCCCAGCTTCCTGGATTTTCTTGCAGACAGTCATCCAGTTTCCACTGAACCATTTCCAGTGTAGGGGACCCATGACTTTGTCATTTTATGTAAAATTACCTCCAGCACCAACGTGGATTCAAAATATTTGGGCCAAGATATTCCCACCTGCTTTTGAAATCTTTCTTCATCAGAACGACATTTTGTCACCAAATGCTATTCCACAGTATAGCCAAGAATAGTTATTATAATCCTGGGAGTAAATGGAATATCTTTCCCTCTTCCTTCTGATTATTCCAAAAGAGGCTCAGCAACTCCATGAAGCGATCATTTCTCCAGTCTTTTTTTTATCTGTGTTTCTCTCAACACTTGCAGCATTTTTATCTAAAATCATGTCCTATAATGTAGAACATGATCTGGGAGAGACATCAGAAATATTTATTCTTATCCAATAATCTTATATTCCCAAACTATCTACTATACAACTACTGGTATTGCCCCAGTATAGTGAAAGCACAGAGTGTTGCCTAAGTTATAGAAAATTACGTCTTTATCTGTTTTTCCCACCAGCTCTCTGAAAACAGGGATTACATTTTATTCAACTATCTATTCCCAGCCCCAAGAGCACTGCCTAGCACACAACAGGTACTTAACAAATGCATTTTGTTAATCTGGAATCAGAACACCTGTGTTTGAGTTCCTTCCAAGTCATTTACTGGCTGACCTTCAACAAAGCATTTCACTCCTCTGAGCTTCCACTTCCTCAAATGTAATTTAGTGGGAATAAGAACATTATCTCAGGTTGTTGAAAGAATTGAATGAAAGACTATGAAACACTATCAAAAGCATGAGTGAAGAAATAACAGATTATTTGAAGGATTTACAGTCTAAGCATTTATCAAGGTACTTAAAACTTTGTCTTAGGATCAAATTAAATCATAAGACTGCCACATACTTGCAACATTTTATTTGGCTCCTCATAGAGTCTTTATCAATTTTCTTTTAATTATAGTTCTTTAATTATTTCAGTGTGTATAAAATACACCCTAAAAAAACAGTTACAAGGATCTTACAATTGTATTTCCTATAGAAATGTGTACAAGGAAGACATTTTACTACAGTGCTCAGAATTCCCTATATACTCATTTAACATTTAGTGCCATGAAGAGAATTCTTTTAAAGGACTAGGATACTTTGACATTTGAGAATGATGTAACTGACTATGTTACCATTTTTCCTTTGGCTGTTGGGAAGCTCAGAGCAAAATTTGAGGTTAAATTAGAGGAAATTAAATTACCACCAACAACATTAAAAGGTAACTGATCTAGTCACTCTTTTTGGTTTGTATTACATAGTCTTGTTTTTTTTTAACCTATACTTTTACCTATCCAGGAGCTGATTCACATTCATGGTAGATATTTAAAAATTATATTATTGAATGTGTTTCTCTAATTACTTATGGAATAATTAACTACACAGATAAATAAAATAGCTGGATATAAAATAACATTTTATGAAATTTAAACATCTACTGTTGAAATGGCTAGTGCTTAGCTTCTGAAAAGTTCAGAACAAAATTGAAATGGACCCTAACAGATATTTTCTTGTTAGAATCTGGGGTGAATTTTTCACTAGCTATAAGATAGATTGAGTTGCCCTGCCCAGCGCCGCCCTTCCTGTGCCAGTCCTTAGCCACAGGACCAGCTCCCTTCGTCTGTGTCCATCACTCTGTGTGGAAATTCTGCCAGCATGTTGGACAAACTGCCCTACAAAGTCGTTGACATCAGCCTGGCCTCCTGGGGACGCAAGGCGGAGAATGAGATGCCGGGCCTGATGCGCATGAGGGAGATGTACTCGGCCTCTAAGCCACTGAAGGGCACCCGCATCGCTGGCTGCCTACACATGACTGTGGAGACAACTGTCCTCATTGAGACCCTCGTGGCCCTGGGTGCAGAGGTACAGTGGTCCAGCTGCAACATCTTCTCTACCCAGGACCATGCAGCTGCTGCCATTGCCAAGGCTGGCATTCCAGTGTACGCCTGGAAGGGTGAAATGGATGAGGAGTACCTGTGGTGCATCGAGCAGATGCTATACTTCAAGGACGGGCCCCTCAACACGATTCTGGATGATGGAGGCGACCTCACCAACCTCATTCACACCAAGTACCCACAGCTCCTGTCAGGCATCCGAGGCATTTCTGAAGAGACCACAATGGGGGTCCACAACCTACACAAGATGATGGCCAACGGGAAGCTGAAGGTGCCTGCCATCAATGTTGATGACTGTCACCAAGAGCAAGTTTGACAACCTGTATGGCTGCCGGAGTCTCTTATAGATGGCATCAAGTGGGCTACAGATGTGATGAATGCAGGCAAGGTGGCAGTGGTAGCAAGCTATGGCGATGTGGGCAAAGGTTGTGCCCAGGCCCTGAGGGGTTTTGGGGCCCATGTCATCCTCACGGAGATCAACCCCACCAATGCACTGCAGGCTGCCATGGAGGGCTATGAGGTGACCACTATGGATGAGGCCTGTCAGGAGGGCAACATATTTGTCACCACCACAGGCTGTATTGACATCATCCTTGGCTGGCACTTTGAGCAGATGAAAGATGACTCCATCGTCTGTAACACTGGACACTTTGACGTGGAGATTGATGTCAAGTGGCTGAACAAAACTGCTGTGGAGAAGGTGAACATCAAGCCCCAGGTGGACCACTACTGGCTGAAAAATGGGCATCATATCATCCTGTTGGCTGAGGGCTGGCTGGTCAACCTGGGCTGTGCCATGGGTCATCCCAACTTTGTGATGAGCAACTCATTCACCAACCAAGTGCTGGCACAGATAGAGTTGTGGACCCACCCAGACAAATATTCTGTTGGGGTCCATTTCCTGCCCAAGAAGCTGGATGATGCAGCGGCTGAAGCCCACCTGGGTAAGCTGAATGTGAAGCTGACCAAACTGACTGAGAAGCAGGCCCAGTACCTGGGCTTGTCCCGTGATGGCCCCTTCAAGCCTGATCATTACCACTACTGAGAACCAGGCCTATTGTTTGCCTTATAACTGCTGGTCTTGCTGGGGTTCCACCTCTCTTCCCCAAGAGCAAATGGCACCAAATTTGAGATAGTTTTGTTAATGTCCCCCACTTACTCCCCAGAGCTAGTCACTCCGTCTTTGGCCTCTGGTGCATCCCTCACACTGTTGTAAGTGTGGCGGAGGGAATTGAGAAGCCCTTTCCCAAGCCCTGGTTATGATAGAAGTACACAGGAGATAGCCACAGGGAACCGTGAGCTCAGGGGTTTTGGAACTGCTCACTCAGTCAGTCCTTACTTGGATTGGAAGTCAGCAATGGTGGTCACAAAGTGCATGCACTTTACCATCTAGGCCCTCACCTGGCCTATGGACTTTGTGCACTTGTTCTTAGTTTACTGGTTCACTGGTTCCTCAGCCCATGACAGATGACAATGAACTATATCAAAGAACAGGGAGGAACTTTTGGGAGTTTGATGCCCCTGAGAGCCCGCCTTAGTGCTGGGCATTCTCTTTTTTAAGAGGTTTCACAGAACAATGAGGTTAGTACTTTCAGTTTCTATTTTACAGAGGTTAGAATATACTGTTAAGGGACAGCCAAAAAAGGATAAGAGAAGTGACAGCCATAGGTTGAGAGAGGCCAGAGAATCATTAAAAGCAGGCATAGATCTACCACCTCTTTGTAACATGATGGTTCCTATCACAACCCTGGATCAAAAAGATTAATTTGGCTTATAATGTTTAATTAATGTTTATAATGTTAAAAGAGAGCAGGAAGGTGGGAAAATAAAAATTTTGGTGCCTAAAAAAAAAAAGATAGATTGAGTTGGATCAAGGAAAACAATTAGTCAAATCCATGATATATGACATGAAACCAGGGGTCTCTGCCTGCCTGATGAATTATAATCCACTATTGCATTCTTAGAGATTATTTTCCCCAAATAAGATGCTGAATATGAGAGCAATGGCTGGAAGAACAGCCATTGTTGTTTCATGGGCTCAGAGTACTGGAGGTTCAGGTGTGAATAACTTCCTTGTAGGGAGCATTGTGGGAGAGAAAAGGGGTGATATTCAATGTCCAACCTCTCTTCCTCTTTAGAGATATTTCTCGTTATGTATGTAAATTTGGTGGGTTGCAGAGCCCACTTAACACCATGTGAAGGATGAAATCCGGGAGAGTCTCATGATAGCCCCTAAGTAGCCTAGGGCATAAGTATATAACTTAAGTTGATCCAATATGAGTGCAGCCTTCGACTTTAGCTTTATAGTTGAGTTTTTGGTATAGTGAAATGCATGAAACTTTCAAAGCCACAAACAAAATCCTGCTGAAGATAAAGTGGATACAGAGGGGTGCGAAGTGCTGGAGAGAAGGCAGAAAATGGGTCTAGAACTGTGATCCTACTACATCTGAAACCTGCCCCATCTTTGAAATTTCCAATTATTGTTTAAGTTAATTTAAGTTGGGCTTTGTATTATTTGCAACCAAAGCACTGTAACTGGTATAGCCCTCATCCCCAAGTCTAATAATTAATCTATATATCTAAGTTTATGAAGGTCTAATAGATGCTGGGAATAGCTTAGAAGCTATATACTATTAACTGTGCTCCATCAGGAAATGCAAAAGCACCAATTCCAGAAAATCCATTATATTTTGAGTGGGGGAAAAAAAGTGTAAAGTGAAAACAACACAGGGCCTGTGAAAATTATTGTAAACTAGATAGCACTCAAAACTCAGAGGAAGCACAGTTGTTGGAAAATGATTTACCACTGGATCCAAAAGAACATTTTAGGAATTTTTTTTTTTGAAACCTCAATAATGTCAGAAGAACATGGCCTCTATGGGAGAAGAAAAACTAATATGAAAGCTAATAGAATAAGAAATAATGTGATGGTATAAATGCAAAAGTCAAAAGGATAAGATGTAAAGGCAACAAAATGAAGTGAGGAGGGATCTGAGTGAGGAAAAGGATGATTAAAAGGAAGCGATTATTGCAATCAGAGATTTAGAATCTGTATTTGAGGAAGTAAAGAGTAAATTTGACCTTAGAAAATCAAATTACATGAAAATTAAACTTCAGAAGCATTCTGACAGAGACAGAGGTTATATATAAACAGAGGAAAATCATCACCTCTAAGTTAGTTAGGTGACAGGTGATTTTTTCCTCTTTGTTTATTAGTTTTTAAAAACATTTCTTTTATAATGAGTATGTATTAATTTTTTTTTAAGATTTTATTTATTTATTTGAGAGAGAGAGTGAGAGAGAGAGAGAGCACAAGACGGGGGAGCGGGAGAGGGAGAAGCAGGCTCCCTGCTGAGCAGGGAGCCTGATGCGGGACTCGATCCAGGGACTCCAGGATCATGACCTGAGCCGAAGGCAGTCGCCCAACCAACTGAGCCACCCAGGCGCCCCTGTATTAATTTTTAAAAGAAAAAGATTTGTTTTCAAATTGTGTTTTTATTGTGTATTCCACTCCTGGGTATCTACCCAATCTGAAATTCCTCAGGATACAAAAAAAAAAAAATCATAATCATAATTTTCATAGGAAAGAACAATCAAAAGGCCCCTACATTGTGGTGATACAGATGTTGGAATTATCTAACAAAACTTTAATGCAGCTATTGTAAAAATGTTTCAAGAATGAATGCAAACACTGCTAAAATGAATAGAGGGATAGAATTCTCAGAGAAAAGTATAAGGTAAAAAGAAGAACAAATGAAAACTTAGAATTGAGAAGTACAAAAACAAAATTAAAAATTAACAGGAGGCATTCATAGCAGAATGAATATGAGAGAGGAGAAAGTCAATGAACTTGAAGATAGATCAATAGAAATCATCCAATCTGAACAGTATAGGCAGACAATACCAAAAAGTCTAACATTTGTGTTTTTAGAGTTCAAGAAGAAGAGGAAGTACAGTGCTGATAAAATATTTGAAGCAATGTGACTAAAAATGTCCCAAAGTTGACAAAAGAAACAAATCTATATATTTAAAAAGTGTAGTAAACCCTAAACAGGATAAACCCAAAGAAATCTATTCTTGGGTGCATTATAATAAAATGGATGAAAATGAAAAGCAGAAAAAAATATTGAAAGCAGCTGGAGAAAATTGATGCATTACCTAGAAGTGAACAATGACTCAAATGGCAACAGATTTCTCACTGAAAACCATGGGGTTCAGAAGGAAGGGACATAATATTTTTAAATGCTGAAGTAAAAAGGAAATTCTATATTCAGTGAAAATATCCTTCAGCAATTAAGATGAAATAAAGACATGCTTGGATAAAGGACAGCTAAGAGAAGTCATTCCCAGTAGCCCTGCTCTAAAAGAATTGCTAAAGGGAATTTCTATAGATAGAAGGATAGCAAATGATAGCAAAAGGAAATTTGGAACATCAGGAATAAAGGAAAGAGAACAGAAATGGGAAATACCTGGGTAAATATTATAGACTATCCTTCTCCTGTTGGGTTATTTGAAATGTTTGTTGGTTTAAAGCAAAAATTATAATATTGTCTGATGGGATATTCAAGGGAAGGACATATAAAAATAAGTCAACAGCATTCTAAAAAGGAGAGGGTGAAAGGATTTATATGGTAATGAAGTTCCTACATTCCACACGAAATGATAAAATATTGATTTTAAGTAAACTGTTCAAAGTTAAGTATGGATATTGTAATCCCTAGAGAAACCATTAAAAATATACAAAGAGATATTTGAAAACACATTAGATAAAATAGAGTACTAAAAAATGTTTATATAATCTAAAAGCAGGTAGGAAGTGGGAAATAGAGAAAAAGAAAAATTGAGGAAACAAAATAATAAAATGGAAATATTAAATACAAACATATAAATATTTGTATTAATTATAAATGGTCTAAACACTTCAACTAAAATACAGAGATTGTCAGAATGGATTTAAAAGCACTATTTTATTGTATGAGGTCTACAAGAAACTCACTTTAATATAATTATATAGGTATGCTAAGAGTATAAGGATGGAAATACATATACCATGGAAAACACTAATCAAAAGAAAACTGGAGTGGTTATATTTATATCAGAGTAGACTTCAGAGCAAAGAAAATTACCAGGAATAAAGAAGGACTATATATATTGATAAAAGTCTCAATTTTCCAAGAAGATATAAAAATGCTAAATATGCATGACTAAAGAATAGAGCTTTACAATATGTAAAGCAACAACCATCAGAACTGAAAGGAGAAATAGACACTTCTATAATTATAATTAGAGACTTAAAAACTCCTTTGTCTGCAATTGATAAAGTAAGTAGAGAGAAAAATTTTCAAGTATGTAGGACTGAACACTATCTGAAACCAACTTGATCTAGTTGATATTTATAAAATACTTCACCTAACAACAGCAGCATACACCCTTCTTTCCAATTGCACAAGGAATATTCCTCAAGATAGATCATAAGAGGTAAAAGAATTTAAATCATACATAGTACATTCTTGGACTTTGATGTAATTAAAATAGAAATGAATAACCAAAAGGTAATGGGAAACTATCCAAACACCATGGATCAAAGAGGAAGTTTTTTTTTTTTTTTTAAAGATTTTATTTATTCATTTGAGAGAAAGAGAAGAAGAGACAGTGAGAGAGCACAGCAGGGAGGAGAGGGAGAAGTGGGCTCCCTGCAGAGCAAGGAGCCCAATGCGGGGCTCTATCCCAGGACTCTGGGATAATGACCCGAGCCTAAGGCAGACGCTTAACCAACTGAGCCACCCAGGCACCCCTCAAAGAGGAAGTTTTAAAGGAAATTATAAAATATATTGAACTGAATGAAAATGAAATCAGAACATACCAAAATTTCTGGGTTGCAGAAAAGCAGTACTGAGAGGGAACTTTATAGCATTCATTGCTTATGTTAAAAAGTCTTATGTCAACAGTCTAAGTTTCCATCTTAAGAAACTAGAAAAAGAGGAACAGAATTAATACAAACCAAGCAGAAGGGAGGAAATTGTAAAGATAAGAGCAGAAATCATTGAAATCCAACAGATGAAAATAGAAAGAAGAAGGCAGAAAACCATAGAGAAAATTGATTATGCCAGAACTGAACTCAATAAAGTTGAGATCTCTCCTGCAAGCTTGACAGAAAGAGAGAGGAGGAGGGGGGAGAAAGACATAAATTACCAATATTAGAAATGAAAGATAGGATATCATTACAGACTCTGTAGACATTACAACCACAAACAACTCTACACATATACATTTGATAATTTAAATAAAATGGATCAATTCTTTGAAAACCACAAACTACTGAAATTCATCCTAATTGAAATAACTAATCTGAATAGCCTTGTAACTATTACAGAAATTGAATTCATAGTTAAGCATCTTCTGAAATGAAATATCCAGGCATGTTATAGTTTTGCTGGCAAGTTCCACCAAACATTTACAGAATAAGTAACACCAATTTTACATAATCTCTTCCAGAAAACAAAAGATGAGGGAATAATTTCCAACTTGTTTTACAAGGCCACCATTACCCTAATATTAAAACCAGACAAGAAAAGAAAACTACAGACCAATATCCCTCATGAACCTGTCACAAAAACCTTCAACAAAAATATTAGAGAGTGGAATCCATGACCAAATAGGGTTTATCCTGAGAATGTAAAGCTGTTTCAATATTCAAAAATCAATCACTATAGTTGTAATGGTTAATTTCATGTGTCAACTTGATTGAGCCACAGTGTGCCCAGATATTTGGTCAAACATTATTCTAGGTATTTCTGTGAAGGTGTTTTTGGATAAGATTAACATTTGAATCAGTAGAATAAGTAAGGAGGTTACCATCCATTCCGTGAGTCAGCCTCATCCAATTACTTGAAGGCCTGAAAAACAAAAGGTTAAACCTCCCCTGAATGAGAGAGAATTCTTCTGTCTGATAGTCTTTGATCTGGAACATCAGCTTTTCCTGGTTCTACAGCAGCCTGCCAGCCTTCAGACTCAAACTGGGGCATTGGCTCTAAGATTAGGGACTTGCCAGCTTCTATGATCACATGAGCCATTTCCTTATAATAAATATTTATTTATTATTTTGGTTCTATTTCTCTGGAGAACCCTGATGAATGCAGTAGTCTACTGATTAACCCTCTATAAAAGAAAAAAAAAATAATTAAATCAATTGATACAGAAAAATCATTTGACAAAATTTAGCATCCATCAAGACAAAATCTCTCAACAAAGACAGAACTTCCTCAATAATAATAACTTCCTGATAATGAGCATCTACAGAAAAACTACTGGTAACGTTATTAGTGGCAAAAGACTGCATGCTTTCTCCCTAAAATGAGGAACAGGCACTTGTATTCAATATCAGACTGAAAATTATAGCCAGTGCAATAAGGCAAGAAAAAGGCATATAAATCATATAAACTAGGAAGGAGGAAGTGAGACTATTCATATTTGTAGATGACATGATTGTCTATGTTGAAAATCCCAAGGCATAAACGCTCTTTGGACAAATAAGTGAGTCAGCAAGTTTGCAAGATACAAGATCAACACAAAAGAAATCAATCTCATTTCTACACACTAACAATAAACCTATGGAAATAAAAAAAAATTTTTATTTATTTGAGAGAGAATGAGAAAGAGAGCACATGAGAGGGGGGAGGGTCAGAGGGAGAAGCAGGCTCCCCGCTGAGCAGGGAGCCCCATGTGGGACTCAATCCTGGGACTCCAGGACCATGACCTGAGCCGAAGGCAGTCACTCAACCAACTGAGCCACCCAGATGCCCCTGGAAATCAAAATTTAAAAGACAATAAAAAATGAAATACTTAGCAATACACCTAATAAAACATGTACAGAATCTATATGCTAAAAACTACAAAATACTAATTAAAGAAACAAAAACTACCTAAATAAATGGGCAGATATATAGTGCTTAGAATCAGAAGACTTAAAAAAGATATCAATTCTACCCAAAGTGATCTATAAATTGAATGCAATTCTGATCAAAACCTAAGCAGTCTTTTTATTATATATATACAAACTGGTTTTAAAACTTACATGAAAAGGCAGGGCCCCTGGGTGGCTCAGTTGGTTAAGCGACTGCCTTTGGCTCAGGTCATGGTCCCGGGGTCTTGGGATTGAACCCCATATCGGGCTCCCTGCTCAGCAGGGGAGTCTTCTTCTCCCCCTCCCTCTGCTCATGCTCTCTCTCTCACTCACTCTCTCTCTTTCAAATAAATAAATAAAATCTTTAAAAACATTATATGAAAAGGCAAATGACCTATAATTGTCAAAACAATTTTGAAAAGGAAAAACAAAGTTGTAGAAATCACACAACTTGATTTTAAGACTTAACTTTAAAGCTATAGTAATCACTGGCATCATGGGGTAGAGAGAAATGAGCATCAGTAAGAAGTGAGATTCAAAACAGGTTAAAATTCTGAAGGGCTAGGAAACAAGTTGATGATGTAATGAGCTGAAAGGAACCTCCCGTTCAGATTTTGAATAATTAAAATAATACATCTTGGTAGAAGATGAACTTAGTAAGCCAGAAGACTTGGGGACACCCAGGTGGCTATCTGAGTTACTATCATGTTTCTTTCCTCATACTTAAAATATTATCTAAACCAAACATACATTTAATGTTTGACACAGCAGTTTAAAATGATTATGAAACCCACATGGTAACTTTTCTCCATCTATCCATCTTATTGAAATAACAGAAGAAATGTAAAATTAGGAAGAATTTCAACAGAGTACTGGACAGCCAGGAGCAATGAGTTCAGCAGATCAGCAACCCTGGGGAATTTCTGGGAGATATACAGAAAAAGTATCAAATCTCTGATGAAGCAGTTGTGGGACAATGCGTGACGCAATGCAGGTTATAAAAAGAAGACCTCTGAAAAATTCAAGGTCCCCAAAAGAACCCTGGAAAACCCACAATATCTGGCAATGGCTGGAAGTGGGAAGAGGCTTTGAGAGAACTGGCAGGGTTACTAATGAAAAGGCTGCCCCGTAGCTGAGCCTCTCTGGCACTTTCAGAGTGGTTAGCTTTAGGATTTGTCCTCAGCATAAATCTACGAGAACCTTTCCTGATGAAATGGTTGATTTGCCTGGCTTTTCTTAGCCTGTGCTTTAGAGATGGAGAGAGGTGTAGGATCGTGCCCCAGATAGGGTCTGCCTGCTGCCAGGTGGCCAGAGCCCCCACACCCCAGAGACAGATGCACTCCTCATGCCTCAGCCTCTTTCGAGTGAACCCCTGCAATTACAATCCATTGTCCCCTGTGCTGAGAACAACCTCCCCCACTACCAGCGCCAAGTTCTCCATTAGGTACAATAGGCCTAGTGCCTGGGCCCATGACGTTGTTAGAAGCCCAGGAAAATGTTTTAATTATTTTTTAAAACCAGAATTTAAAAAATGAGTATAACGCAGCCTGGATTATGTTTATTTTAGAGCGATTCAGTAATAAACTATAATTTAAAATATTTTTTACAGAGGAAGTGGCCCATGAAAGTCATAATGTTGCTGTGCTCACTACTAATGTTAATCATTGTATATCCTCTTTCTAAGTATAAACAGAAAGTCAAGAATCACCAAATATTTGGAAAAAAAAACACAAATAAAATAGCAAACCCGTCTGAAAAGAATAGAGGGAGAATTCCAAGGAAATAGAGTTAATGGAGAAAAGGCACATACAATTTTGAAAATTCTAATCAGTATTTTCAAAGAGAGTTGAGAGCATTTCACATGTAAAAAATAAAAAAAGAAGATTCTCTAGAAGCTAATAATTATTGAGCATTTCATTTTAAGCCTTTTCCATGTACTGCCTTTTTCATGTCCAGCCTTATTTAATCCCCTAAAAATCCTACGGACTAGGTAGTGTTATGAGGTCTATCTTATAGAAAGGAAACCAACTAACGCACAGAGAAGTTAAATAACTTGCCCAAGGTCACAGAGGTTATAAGTGGCAGAAGACTGAATTTGAAGTAGTTTTTACAATTTCAAAATAGGATTGCTGAAATAAAAGATTCCTTAGATAGACCTAATAATAAAATGATCACATACATGCCTGAAGATAATGAAAGATTGAGTGAAGGAATTCTTCCAGAATGGATGGAAAAGGACAGTGATATAAAAAATTTAAGATTGAAGTTAAGAAACAGAAGGAATGGAGCCAATCAGCAAGAGTGATACAATAGGAGAGAACAGGGAAGAAGAACAAGGTACTCACTGAGGAAAATTTCCCTGAGCCAGAGAGAGACAGGTATTTGGGACAGAAAGAACTTGCTTTGAGAAAATCACCTGCCACCTGCCATAGACATGGTGAAATTTGGGGAGTGCCAAGGAGGAGGAAAAGGGGTTACAAGCTTCCTGAAAGAGAAATAGAAGTGACACTGGGAAATGCCATTGCCATTTGAAAACCATAAAGGGCCTCATTGGTATGCTGAGCCTGGCAGAGCAGAAAGAGGAGGGACATCTGGCACCTTGATACACGGTAGAGTTGCTAAATTAGCCAACCCTGGAAGGGTCTATGTCCAAGGCTTCTAGTTGTGAGATACCAAATGCTGCCATTCTGCAAACAACTGCTTGTGTTTGGGGTGGGGGGGGGGGTGGATCTCTTCCTTGAGGGTGAAAGCATCTTGATTGGTACATAAACTCCATAGAAGAGAGGCTGAATATAAGACACACTGATGAGCAAAGGAACCAGCTGAGCTTATAATTATACCTAAATAATTGTTATTAATGAAACTGAAATTAAGTGGAAAAGATTTCCAGAACATAAGAAGGATAATGTTAAAAAAAAATAAAAAAATCTGAAAGAAATAAAATTCCAGATGTTTTCAACAAAATCTGGGGGAAATGGTGGTGCAGAGGACACATAAATCTCTGCTAAAGATTCTGCCCACTGGGTAGGAAACAGGACAGCCCTAGCTCAGCAGTACTCAACCCTGGATGCACATTAACACTGCATCGTACCTTTAGTGCTGACATTCAGGCCCACCCCAGATGAAGAAAATCTGGCTTCAGTGCCTGGTTATCACATGTTTTTAAATACACGTCACCTTACATGCTTTTTAAAACAAGGGTAACAAATTTCTATCAGGCCAATGCTAACAAATATTAATATTAATACCTCTCAAAATAGATTCAAGATCAAGAGTCTTAAATGAGACACAGAAAGATCCTTTATTTTGACATAGCAGATAAGAACTGCTCTACAATGTATGGAGTGTTAGCATTCTTATTAATCCAAATTACTTTAATATTTGCTTTAATCCCATCCATCTGATTGACAAGAAGACCAGTGGGCTCCCTTGGGGAGTTGGGCCCCCTCATTACCCTTCCTAAGAACTTTGGGAGCCTGGACAGCCTACAGAGCTTGTCCTTCCCACTTTGCCTCCAAAGTGAGAAGAGCCTAGCCTCCATACCTCTTCTCTGCAGTTACCTCTCACTGCTGTGCCATAAACACAGGCCCTTCTCAGTCCTGCTCAAGCTGCTAGACCACACTGGAGCAGAGTCTCTTTCACATAGGCTGCTGCTATATCTCACTGGCCTAGCTACTGCATCCAAGCCATGCGGTCTTTGAAAGAAAGCATCTCTACTTACTCAGGGTGACACTTCTCCTTTCAGACATACACCTGTCTTTGCTGAAGTTTTATGCCCCAAATCTATCCATCTGCCTGATGTGAAACAGCAGTACTCTTGATAGTGTAGAATTCATTGTGGGAGTAACAGATTTCGCTGCATAAATCACCCCGAATCTTATTGGCTTAAAACAACAACCATTAGTTATTGCTCCAAATCAGTGGGTGGGGTGGTTCTGCTGAATAGCCTGATTTTGGCTGGGCCTACTCACGTATCTATCTATGGTCAGCTGGAAGATCAGATGGGGTCTGTCTGGTCTAGGATGTGTCCTCCGCTGGAATGTCTTGTCTGTGTTCCCTGTGGCCTTCATCCTCCAGCAGGCTATTTGAGCTTGTTCATGTCATAGTGACAGGGTTCTAGAACAAGAGGGGAAGTGTGCAAGGGCCCTTGGGGCATAGGGTTTGAACTGGCATAATTCTATGGTGAAAGCAAGTCATGAGGTCAGCCCAGACTCAGAGGCTGAGGAAATAGACCCTTCCTCTTGGGAAAATCTGTGAAGTCTCATCACAAAGATACATGGATACCCACAAGGGTTGTCAATTTCCATCTCTTGAAGCTTCAAAACTTAATTCCTGTCCCTTTCTTAGGCCAGGGTCACCACATTTAGTTGCAAGGCTGCATATTACAAAATACCAGGAGACAGGATTCACATTGTAATTTCGTTCCACAAGGAACAAATCCCATCACTTTTTTTTTTTTTAAGATTTTATTTGTTTATTTGAGAGAGAGAGAATGAGAGAGAGCACAAGAGTGGGGAGAGTCAGAGGGAGAAGCAGACTCCCTGCTAAGCAGGGAGTCTGATGTGGGACTCGATCCTGGGACTCCAGGATCATGACCTGAGCCGAAGGCAGTCGCCCAACCAGCTGAGCCACCCAGGTGCCCCACTCTTTCTTAAGATGCCCTTCAGATACCTGATGAGATCTGTGCTCTCATCTCTCTCTCTCTCTCTCTCACTCATACACACACACACACACACACACACACACACACACAGTTACCAAGGGCAGCTTAGTCTACTATAAAATTGGTTCCTGGGACATGAAAACCAAGTCTGCTATTCTAAAATTCAGCTAACAATCCTCATATATTATAGGTTTAAATATACTGATTCTCTTTAACATCAGCTACTTTACATGGTGGTATTAAACTTGCTTAGGCAACAGAAAACTTACCCTGTTGATCCTTTAAAATAAATATTTATAAGTTCCATTTTCAGAAAGATTTTTTTTTAATGTCTATTGGTTTGTACTATCTACAGCTAAATGTATTCTGCAGGTCGTTTAACATTAAAATTTCCAACAAATAATCCCCAGGCTTAAATATACATTTCTGGTGAGGCTGTGAGATCATTCATGTAAATGGAGGGCCTTGCCTTTGTTGCTCCACTTTCTTATTTCAGTGAAAAAGGGGACTTGCATTAACGCAGAGTTTTCATTTTGAAAAGATTATTCCATTAAGGTTGTTGCATTGCTGTGAGAGTAGATGAGTATCTATTTCTGTACATTAAGATCCAAATTCCATGTAAGCCGCCTCCTTGAAACTAACGATGCTATTAATAGGTTCTTCCAGTGTTCTGTTCAGCGTGGAAAGTAGAAAAAAAGCTGCGTCTTTAATTTACTGGGGAATGGAACACCTTTACACAAGTATTATTTCTGGAAGTAACCTTTACCTTTCTGAATGATCTATTTGTGCAATACGATGGATGTTACAGGTTTGAGTTACCAGAGGTTAGAAATCATTCATTTCTGTAATATCTCTGGCAGGCTGATTGCAAATGCATTTTTTTTTCCTTTGGTTCTTTATTAGATTGAATTTGAGGGTTTGCTAATAATCTCAATTTTTAAAAAATACTGTATTTACATTGACCAAATCTCACTGAATATATTTATAGCAAAAACTTGTTAATTTGGCCATATTCATTAGGAATCTGTGATTACTTGGATAAGGCCTAGTTGAAGTTTATCCTTTAGTATATCTGAAAGATGGATTAATAAACCGTAAAATGGTTTGAACCCAATTTCAAGGAGATGGGCATCTCCTAAAGAATGTAATCTGCTCGTAAGTCCTCAGAAACATTACTTGCCTCCAAATAACATAAGCAAAGGTCATCTTTGCTAAAGCTGGTGTTTGTGCTAATTATGAAGGATTCTTGTCTTGTTAATGAAGTAAAGCCTTGATATGCTTGAAGGAGATAAACCTAGAGCTCTGTAGAAATACTATGTCATTTAGACTACTGCTCAACAATCCCATATGGATGAGGGTCAATTCAGGAAAAAATAAAATGTTTGCAAGCTATGTTTAATTATTTCCTTTTTATCCAAAATAGGATAAAGCCAATGAGAAAATTTATATTGCTTTTCAGCTACCAATATATTAATATTAGGGGAGTGTGAGAAGTAACAGCAGGTTATGGGTTTCTATCTTCTGCACCTTACGTTTTGACACCTTGTAGAGTTTAATGAGGTATGTTCGTGTGTAGTACTTCATTTTGCACTCAAGTAATATCCTCAATTAGGTGCTCACTTTATAGATGGTGACAGAGAAGTTCTCACTTGTCAAGTCACACAAAGGGATGCTGGGGTGAAACTGGCCCATTTCATCCATGGGCCGTAAGCTGGGTTCACCAGTCACTGTGCTAGACAGAGATGCTCAAGATGCACCATGTAATCTCCAGTCTCCCAGTCCTCCATCCTGAGTAAGCCTGTCTCCAGTCCCAGCTCATCTGTAAATTCTGCATGAAACCGAGAATGACCTTTAATTTTCTGAGCTTCAGTTTTCTCATGCATAAAGGAGACGCTTAGACTTGATCAGTGTTTCCAAAACATCATTTTTCCGTGTACCATCTGCGCAATTTTGGCTACGACCATCATCCATCAGTATCGTTTGCTTGATATTTCTTTATAATTTGGTGGACTTTGCCTTCCTAAATTTATTTACTTAAAAGGAAACCTTCTATCAGTACCTTAAAATGGAAAACCAGCATCAACCAAAAAAATAAACATCATAGGGGCACCTGGGTGGCTCAGTCAGTTAAACGTCTGCCTTCAGCTCAGGTCGTGATCCCAGAGTCCTGGGATCAAGCCCCACATCGGGCTCCCTGCTCAGTGGGGAGCCTGCTTCTCCCTCTCCCTCTGCTGGCTCCTCCCCTTGCTTGTGCTCTCTCTCTCTGTCAAATAAATAAAATCTTAAAAAAAAATACCATAAAACAAAACAATAACAATCAATCCTTATACATGCTGTTGCCTGCTTAATGCTCTTTCTGCCAAAAAAGGGAGATTCACAAGTGTTAGAGAGTTGAGAAAGACAGCACCTCAGGGAGACTTTCTCCTTGACACAACCAAGTAATGAAAGAGAATTGAAAAGGGAGTACCTCTTCCCCTTTTCGATCCCAAGTCACTTACTTCTCTATCTATGCAGCATCCAAATACCTTCTCTGCCAGCAGCGGCCTGAGTCCTATACTTTGAGAAACACAGACAGGGAATGGGCCTCTCAATATGCTAAGAGTCAGGGCACCTGGATGGCTCAGTCAGTTAAGCATTTGATTCTTGATTTCGGCTTGGGTCTTGATCTGAGGATTGTGAGTTTGAGCCCTGTGTTGGGCTCCACGCTGGGTGTGGAGTCGACTTAAAAAAAGAAAAAGAAAAAAATATATATGTATATGCTAGTAGTCTTTCATTTACCTAGTTTTAAAGATCTGAACAGTAAGAATCGAGCAGGGCCCCATGGCAATCAATGCCTGTCCTCTACAGCTGTTGGGTGAGGGAGTTCTTTATCTACTCCAACCCCTCCTGCTATTCTGGAAGCTCAGGTTATATTAGGCAAGCCTCCATGGAAACAGAGAACAGCTGTTCAGCATCTTCTCCCAAATTCCATCTTGTGCTTGAAAACTGTTAGTGAGTTACTACTTGGACTTGACTTCCCTAAGCCAAATTATGTCAGGCCTTTTATATTTCTCCTCTTCTGTCTCATTTCCTAATTCTGTTTGTGGCTTTCTGATTTCCAACAAATTCTATAGCCATCTTTTGGCCTCTTGAATTTGTCCTAGTCTCAGGCCAGGGTGTAAGAACTTTTCTGGACATCTGATATCTAACTCCTGTCTAATTTTGCATCACAGTCTCCAAGAGAAGCACTAAAGGGTATTTAAGATGACAGTTTCTGCCCCAGGACCAGGGTTTGTTCTGATGTCTCCTGTTTCCAGTTCTTTCCTCTAAATCTCTAGACCAGAGATGCCAAACAGGTGGCCCAAACTCTGGAGCTGGTACTGCTGGTGTCCAGCCAGTACCATTCCATGCATGGTCCCTGGGCCGGCAGCATCAATTCACCTAGGAGCTTGTAAGCAATGCTCATTTTCCGATCCCACTGAAACCCATGGAATGGAAACTCTTGAGTGGGACACTAGAACCTGTGTTTTAACAAGCTCTCTAGATGATGTTTAAGCCCAATAAAGTTTGAGATTTAGCTGGACCCCACATAATCCTGTAAACATTTCTGCATAAGCCTCTGACTTTAAAAAATTAGATCATTTACTTAATAATACAACCTTCCAGCTTCCCTTAAAAATTATGTTATCTAGAAATACTAGGCTCCATCTCCTTTCTGGAATCGGGCCTGTCAATGCCTCCAGTGGTCCTGCCCTGTGATGGTCTCTTCACGCAGGTCTAGTACCAACTACCGTTTTTCATCACACATGCACTATTTTCCTGTAGTGGAGTTAAGGTGAATGTAAAATACTGCTTATACGTATATTGCTAACAAAAGTAGTCAAAGTGAAGTCAGGTCCAGAGCTCCATGAGATTCCCTAGAAATGAAAAAGAGAAGATTTCTTGGTGGGGTAGTATGGCTTGCTTTAATCCTCTGATGCATTGCTGGCCCTTTAAACAATTGAATATGTGACTCCTATTCTAGATTTTTAAGACTTCTATGCCTTTTCCAGCTATAGCACCCTCTTTTTTTTTACACTGCATATTGCCTTTCTGACCTCTGACTCCTACCCAAACCCTCCTAACCTACCCAAACCCTTGGTCCTGCTCTCCTGCAGCCCACCCTGTCCTGTCGCTCTCCAAGTGCAGCATGGTATTGAGGCCACAAATCACTCTCTCACGTATTAACAAGCACTCAGCTCTTAGTGTAGTATGTCAATTTGTCCAGCATGTGTCATATAGAAGATAAGCCTGGATTTCGGAGACGGGAGAGCTGGTTTGATTTTGGGCTCTGGACTTACAGGCTTGTTACAAGAGTTAAGTAAGAAATACACAGAAAGTCTCCGTTACAGTTTCTAGCACATAGTAAACACGGAGTAAGTGGTATTTATGAATAAGAGTTTCATACTTGTTTATTTGGTAATAATGATAACTGTGTATTTAGCACCTAGGTTAGGTCAAGGCTGTGCTAAGTAGAATTTAGAGTGCAAATATGAAGGGAGGGACATAAATACACAGGCACAGAAATACCTGTAATAAGGGGGTAGACACCAAGTACTCTGGGATTATGTGAAGAGGAGGTTTTGAAAGACTTTGGGTAAGTTTCATGCAGGAGGGGGTACATTAGCTCCATAGTTAAGGTGGAGCAAAAATGTTCTAAGTAGAGAAGAGAAGAAGGGCTTCGAAGGGCCACCCGGTGTATAAATACTCAGTGATAAGAAAGAACATGGTGTGCTCCATGAATGTTCCAAAAGCAATGATGGCTTCCATGTTCCTGGAGTACAGGGCGTATGAAGAGAAAGAGAATATGAGATGAAAAAGGTAGATTAGGGTGAAGAGTGCAGACGCTTTTCCAAACTAGAAGGGTTCAGATTTTTATCTTGGAGTCAGATTTGTGTTTTGGAAAGGCCACTCTGGCACCTGAGTCATCCAGAAACGCTTCAGCTAAATTATGCTTCATTGATTATGTGAAGAAGATGTAGATACAAGAAAAGAATTTTAAAGAAATTTCCATCCAAAGTGGACAAAATTTTTTAAGGTATAAAGAGTCAGATTGTTGGAGACTAAGAGAACTGATTCCTCATGCATTCCAGTGAGTTAAACTTTTGCTGCCTCAGACCTTCAGCCAAGTCAATATGAAGTTTGTGATTGAAACTAAAAATTACCAAAGTGGTGAGAGTTGTTGTTGCCTTGGCAACATTGACAAAGAGCCAGTGAAGGATTCTGGGTAACAGGCTAGGCTGTAGGTAAATTACTATTTGGTCTTCTTTGAGCCAGTAAGTTAACACCACAAAAAAGCCTAGCTTGGCATTTCCTGACTTGGAAGTGCTTTAATTCGCTCCTTTCGGCAAAATATACCCATGGGCTTTGCTCTGGGTTGGCCCTTTGTGAGGCAGATGTGTGATTCAATGGGCTTTGACAGGGCTGCCTAGCCAAAAAATATCTTGCCAGGCCCAACATTCCCACTCCGAATTTTTTTTCTATTGGTTAACACATTATTTCCAGAAAGCTCTGTCAAAATGTGGATGCATTACTGGAGAAATATGACACACGAGGCAAGCAGCAGAGAAAAATGCAGGTAGTGTAAAAGAGAAACTAGACCAGCCTACAGACGGCCTGGACTCTAGCCCTAAACTAACTCCAACATAGCACGCTGACCTTGGGCAAGACAGTTATTATTAATATCGTTGTTGTTGTTATTATTACTATTATTTGAATCTTGCTTTCATCATATATATCGATAAAATAATATTTGTTTTCCTCCATTGGGCAGTTTTTAAGGGTCAAATGATGTGGTAAAGGTGTTTTGTAAACTATAAAATGCTCTACTTTAGGGACTAAGAGGCTGTTATTTTAAATAACAAAAGTAAGACTATGAGGCTGTTATTTTAAATGTTTCCAGGACTGAGACCTAAGGCAGTAATACTTTGAGTGGAGTGAGGAGGGAAGATCCAATGACAATCACATGGAAAACAAGACTCTGACAGAGGGGAGGGGAGGGGAGGGAGGAGGGTGACAGCATGCTGTGACCCCACCTTCCGAGCCTCACCTGCATGTTTCCGCCAACCCATCTCTCTGTATCTCAGCCATCCACCCAACAGGCCATGCTGTTTCATGTTTCTGCTTTACAGACTGTTCTCTCTGCCTGGGTTTCCCTGCTCTGTCTCCTCCACCTGAATACTTCCTCTCTTCTTTTAAAATTCAGCTGGACAGATTAGAAGCTCCACCCCAGAAATACACAATACCTTTATGGTATTTGTTTCACCATACGGCAACTGCCCGTACATATTTGACTTTTCCATGTAGATGGTGCTACAGACAGAACTGTGTCTTCCTCAAAATTCATATGTTGAAGTTCTAATACCGAGTGTTACTATATTTGGAAAGAGGACCTTTAAGGAGGTAATTAAAATAAAAGGAGGTATAAGGAAGCCTCAATGCTGCAGGACTGGTGTCCTTATAAGAGGAAGAGACACCAGGAGCATGCACACACTGAGGAAAGGCCATGTGAGGATACAGCAAGAAGGTGGCCATCTATAACCTAAGAAGAGAAGCCTCGCCAGACACCAGTCATGCTGGCACCTTAGTCTTGGATTTCTAGCCTCTGCCTGTTCTTCTCTTCTGCCTGCTTCCCTCTCTTCTCTTACAAGGACACTTGTGACTGGACTTAGGGCCCACCCTGATCCAGGATGATCTCATGCCAAAATCCTTAATGACCTTGCGAAGACCCTTTTCACAAATAAAAGTCACATTCACAAACTCAGTGTGAACACACTTTTTGCGGGACCACTATCCAACACACAGAGGCCTGAAAACAGAAAATTTATCACCAGGGAAGAAGCTAGAGGAGACCTTAGTGGAACTTGGGTCTACTATGAAAGGTTAGGCTGGTGGCTCAGTCATGGAGAGTGGCAGGAAGCAAAGGAAGATCAGCAGCACAGCTTGATTTGCTGCCAAATCCTTGAGCCACTGACCAAGGGCTCCTTAAATTGCTTCAGACTAAGACAGGAAGGTAGAACCTGGAGAAGACATGAGGACCAAGTAGCCCCACTATGGGAGTTGCAAGACTGCAAAGTGGAAAAAGTTTTCCTTCCCATTACATTAATATAGAGTTTAAAAAAATACAGAGAGTGATATTACCTAGTTTTTAAGGGGCTGGAGGGAAACGCACACTTTCACATACTAAGGGATATTAGTCAGGGATCTCCAGAGAAATAGAACCAGTAAGACACACACACACACATACACATGCACATACACCACATAATCACCAGGGAAGCCGATGGTGTAAATCTCATCTAAGGGTCGGAGATGTAATTATATGTCCCAGTTCAAGTAATGAGGTAGGAAAAAAAAAAAAAAGAAGCAAACTTCTCCTTCCCCTACCTTTTGTTCTGTTTAGGCCCTCAGTGGATTGGATGATGCCCACCGTATTGGGGAGGGCGATGTACTTTATTGAGTCACTTATTTGAATGGTTATCTCATCTGGAAACACCCTCACAGACACACCCAGAAATAATGTTTAATCTGGGCACCCCTTGGCTAGTCAGTTTGATGTATCACAGATGGTGAGGATGAATTTGGCACATTTTGGGTTTCATGTATCAAAAGTTTTAAAGAAATGTACATACCCTTTGATCCAGCATTTCCTCAAATCAGGCAAAGATTTAGCCAGAAGCATGTGCTTTGTGATTGGGAAAAACTGATATTTCTAATAATGGGTGATGATTTGAATGCATAGTTGTTATCCGAATGATAGAAAACCATATTCCTATTAAAAATGGTATTGTTGAAATGTGTTCCTTGACCTGGAATAACAATCATTGTTGGATGAAAAAAGCAGATTAAAAAGTGTGTGTCTACTATAATCCAATTTTTTGTTAAAACATTTCTATTTTGCAAAAAGACAGGGTGGTATGTACTCACCCATGAATAGTAATTATCTCCATTTGGGGCAATTATTTGTAATTTTTTTGCTCATTTTTATCTTTGCTCTTTTTATCATGAACATGTATTATATGATAAAAGGAAATTATCTTAAAATATGAAAAATGTGGCCTCCTAGCATTAACTTTTTCTAGGCTGTGTGTCTTAGTTGTTACTACTATATTTATCTAGGCATATTGATCTCTGATCTAATTTGCATGGCAATGTTAAAAAATAACATTTCTTCTTACATTAGTAATAAACAAGAGATGATAAGCTGGCTTGTTTAACCATTATGAAGTCCTGGCACCCAGGCTAGCTTGAGGATTCTACAACTCATCATCTCGCTCTTTCAGAACATTTGGCTGTAGAACCTTCTGGACTGTCCATACTCCGTGGCAGTAAAAGCTGGGGATGTAACCATTTCTCACTTTTGATCTCTTACTTAAAACGACTGGATGCTAGATTACATGAAAGGGAATGTATGAAAGCACTTTACAAATTGTGTGCAGCCACTCAAACAAGGGGCTTATCATTGATGTGCCCCAATGTGCTGGGAATGCTGTGGTTCTGGGCACTCAAACTCCCTTCCTTGAAGCCCCCATTGTTTTGGGAGTGAGGAGATAGCCTAAGAGGGGGAGGAGTTGGGGCCCCACCAATCTCATCTGAGGACTCCACTTGTGTCAGTGATAGACAGTGAGGACTCTCATGCCCAAGGACAGATTGGAAACCTCTGATTTAGCTCAATCTCCTCATTTCAGAGAAGCACAAACCAAGGCTCAGGGAGGGGAAGTGACTTTCCCAAGGTCGCTTAAGGGCATAGCTGGAACTAAAAGAGTTCTTTGACTTCTAATACTATGTTGTGTTTTCTCTGGACTCCACTGTATCCTCATCATAAAGTAAAACCCTGAAACTTCTCATATAAAACAATAGCTAGCTCTGATCTGGCAAAAGATACCCAGTGATAAGGGCAACATGGCTCACCCTCCTTTCCCCTTGTCTTCCCATGAATGGAGTTTGGTCAACAGCAATCCCAAGCTCTAGCCCCCTTCTGAGACCTCAGACCCATATGGCAGGTGTTCTCAGGCATAGGGAAATGGCTGCATGGAGGGGTGCAGTAATTGGTGCAGACCATGGTTCTCTCACAGCATCCCCCTGTGGAGATAAGGCCCCAGGATCTGCTTCTACTTTAGTAAAGAAAGACTTTTTCAATAGTCAGTTTTGCCGCAAGATGCTGTAAAGGAGTAATTCTGCACAGCACTTGTTCCTCAATCTTACACTCTACTAGACACGTGAAGACAACTCATTTTATTACCAGGCAGAATGGACTAAGTATTCAAGAGAGATTCAAGCAAAATTCTGTGGAAGCAAAGAAGAAAGAGTAGTTAATTCTTTTACCACTAACAAATGTGTGCTGAGCATCTACCTGTGCTGGACACTGAGCTAAGTGCTTCACGCAGGAGATGCCCTACACAGAAGTGTTCATTTGTGATGTGATTTCTCTCTTCGATTGCTCGGAAGGCTAGAGCACTTTATAATTACATGTGGACCTGTAAATATATTTATCTTTTTTCTACATGCCAGTGACAGTCTTGTAGAGAACATATCGCCAGGACTTGTAAAACTATTTATTACTTTTATTGTGAGTTTTCCCACTGAATATAGGCTCTTTTAGGGCAAGGACCTATTGTATTTAACTTTTTATTTATTTCTCCCACCCAGCATGGTACTTTGCGCATGGTAGACACGCCGTAAATGCCAGTTAAATTAATCAAGGTGAAATGGATTGAATTAGCCAGTATCACCCAATCCACAAGGTTGGACTACACAGACCAATACTCTTCTCCCCTCCTTTTCCACTCCACCCCAAGCTCAGTTTATTCCCTCCATAGCCCCTGGAGTTGGTTTTAAAACACACACACAACTTGGTTATCAAACACCTACCTCCTCCCCCTATTGCAGTGGTTTTCATTGGTATTTAAGATAAAATCCAAACCCCTCATGAGTTAGGAATGCTTATATCTAAATTTTGCCAGTCAGATAGTTATACATATATGGCCAGACAAATTCATAAAGGGATTATAGAAATTACAGATGATAATTTATATGTTGCTAGATTTCTCTCCTTAGTTTGGTCTACACAGTCATGTACGGGTTGGTCTCTGACACTTCTTCAACTTCATTTTGGTTACTTTCTTCTTTCTTACCACATTCCAGGCACCCTGGTCTTATATCTTAAGCACACCAAACTTAATCGATTTCATGGCCTTTTGCATTTGGTGTTTCCTCTGTTGGGTATCGTTCTCCTCCAGTTCTCATATGAGATATGCCTACACAGGCATACCTTAGTGATATTGTGAGTTCAGTTCTAGACCACACAATAATGTGATTATTGCAGTCTGGCTGTGGCAAGTTCTTAGATTAAGACAACAATGAAGTTTGCTAAATCAGTGGACTCTTCCCTTCATGATGATTTCTCTGTAGCATGTGGTACAGTTTGAGAGCATTTTACCCACAGTAGAACTTCCTTCAAAATTGGAGTCAATCCTCCTAAACCCTGTCATTGCTTTATCAACTAGGTTTATGTGATATTCCACATTCTTTGTTGTCATTTCAACAATCTTGCCAGCATCTTCACCAGGAGTAGTTTCCATCTCAAGAATCTATTTTCTTTGCTCATCCATAAGAAACAACTCTTCATTCATTAAAGTTTTATCATTTGATTGAAACAATGCTGTCACATCTTCAGGCTCCACTTCTAACTCTAGTTCTCTTGCTATTTCTACCACATTTGCAGGTGCTTCTTTCACTGAAGTCTTGAATCCCTCAAAGTCATCCATCAGGGCTAGAATCAGTTTCCAAACTCATGTTCATGTTGATATTTTGACCTTTTCCCATGAATGGCAAATGTTCTTAATGGCATTTAGAATGGTGAATACTTTCCAGAAGGTTTACCATTTTCTTTGCCCAGATCCAACAGAGGAATCACTATCTATGGCAGCTATGGCCTTACAAAATGTATTTCTTCGGTAATAAGACTTGAAAGTTGAAATTACTCCTCAATCTGTGGACTACAGAATGGATGTTGAGTTAGCAGGCATGCAAACAATATTAGTCTTGTTGTCCATCTCCATCAGAGCTCTTGGGTGACCATGTGCATTGTCAATGAGCAGTCATATTTTGAAAGGAATCTTTTTTTCTTGAATAGTAGATCTCAACAATGGGCTTAAAATATTCAGTAAACCAGGTTGTAAACAGCTGTACGGTCACCCAGGCTTTGCTGTTCCATTTATATAGCACAGGCAGAGTAGATTTAACATAATTCTTAGGGCCCTACAATTTTAAGAATGGTAAATGAGCATCAGCTTTCACTTAGAGTCACCAGCTGCATTAGCCCCTAACAAGAGAGTCAGCCTATCCTGTGATGCTTTGAAACCAGGCATTGACTTCTCCTCTCTAGCTATGGAAGTTTAGGTGGCATATTTTTCCAACAGAAGGCTGTTTCACTAACATTGAAAATCTGTTGTTCAATGTAGCCACCTTCATGAATTATCTCGACTAGATCTTCTGGAGAACTTGCTGTAGCTTCTATATCAGCACTTGCTGTTTCACCTTGCACTTTGATGTTATGGAGATGCTTCTTTCTTTAAACCTCATGAACTAACTTCTGTTAGCTTCAAACTTTTCTTCTGTAGCTTCCTCACCTCTTTCTGCCTTCATAGAATTGAAGTGAGTTAGGGCTTTGCTCTGGATTAGGCATTGGCTTAAGAGTATGTTATGGGTGCTTTGATATTCTATCCAGGCCACTAAAACTTCCTCCGTATCAGTAATAGGGCTGTTTTGCTTTCTTTTTGTTTGTATGTTCACTGGAGTAGCATTTTTAATTTCCTTCAAGAACTTTTCCTTTGCATTCACAACATGGCTAACTGGCCCAAGAGGACTAGCTTTTGGCCTATCTTGCCTTTTGACATGTCTTCTTTATTAAGCTTAATCATTTTAGCTTTTGATTTAAAGTGAGAGATGTGTGACTCTTCACATGAACACTTAGAGGACATGTAGGGTGATTAACTGGCTTAATTTCAATATTGTTGTGTCTCAGGGAATAGGGAAGCCTAAGGAGAGGGAGAGAGATAGGGAGACAGCCAGTCAGAACATATACAACATTTATTGATTAAGTTTGCCATCTTATATGGGTGTTGTTTGTGGTGCCCCAAAATAATTACAACATCAAAGATCACTGATGACAGACAACCATAACACATATAACAATAATGAAAAAGTTTGAAATACTCTGAGAATTATCAAGATGTAACCCAGAGACACAAAGTGAGAAAATGCTGTTGGAAAAACCCCACTGGTAGACTCACTCAATTCAGGGTTGCCACAAACTTTCAATTGTGAAAGACCCAGTATCTGCAGAGCACAATAAAGTGAAGTGCAATCAGACGAGGTCTGTCGGTAATTCAGGGCTACCACAAATGTCACTTCTTAGAAAAGAATTTCCCAATAAATTCATCCCCACTCCACACTGCTTTATTTTATTTTTAGATACCACTTATTACTATTTACAAACATCTTGTTCATTGATTTGTTCCCTTGCATATTGTCTGATTTCTGTGCATGGAATATAATAATGACAGTGAAAGCTAACACCTATGTAGTTTCTACTACACGCCGTACATTATTCTAAGTGCTTTCATGTATATCTATTCACTTAATCTTTATAAGAGCCAAAGAAAAAGGGACCGTTTTAACCCCATTTTAAAGGTGAGGAGACTGAGGAACAGTGAGGTTAAGTGATTTGCCCAATGTCTCACAGCTAGTAAATGAGTATGTGAAGATTTAAACCCAGGTGGTTGGCTCTAAAGTCAGTCCCCTTAATCACTGTCTTATGCCGCCTTATATGTAGATGAAGATCTCATAGATTCTGTTCATTGCTATATCCTTCATCCTAAAAATACTGTTTATATCCCAATGACCTAGACAATGAATCAATGTATACAGTATTAAATGTGCTGCTTCTCCTTGTTTTACTAGACATTGGTACCACATTTCACTGGAATGAATCATGAAGAGCAAAGTCAAATGCTTTTTGGTTTAAGTAAAATAACATCACTCAAATCTTTTGGCTACACTTTTCCAGACACAAACCTAAGGCCCCCCCCCCCCACCCCAAAAGACCCCCACCAACAACACCTTTGTTTAAGCTAGAGGAATGGTGGAAAGTTTCACTGTATTCCTGGGAAGACATAAAAGCTCACTTGCTATGGTCCATAAAGTATCCAGAATAATTCTATGCATAGTCATTAAAGAACTCTATAAAAGGCACTGAATATTGAGACCACTCAAGCAATCTGATTGCTTAATTAAATCTCTAGAAATGCTCAATATGTGCCAATTGAAACTGTATCACCCATAAAAAAGAACTACATGCCTTCTCTTTTTCTTTTCATTTTTAGTTTATAATAGCAATAATGACCTTGGCTCTGGGTATTTCCTGGAGATTAATGACTGGCTAGGCTTAATGGCCCTCAACTGCCCCTCCAGTGGACTACCAACTCCTCCCAGCTTGTCATTCACACCCTGAAAAGTACCCCAAGTCTTACTCTGGTTTGCTAAGGAATGTCCATACTTGTCAAAGCTAGTGGGGTTGGCTTATGAATAGTGATTTGTGGATTTGTGACAATATTGATGACTCTGAATAGGACAAGTTCCTAACTACCTCAGAGGTGAACATTGATACACTCAGTGTATACATTGGAGCTTGCTTTCCGTCATTCCACATCTCACTGTGGTGGTTTGAAGAAGCTTGCGATGCATTTCTCTGCTTTTGAAGTTTTTCTCTCTTGTCTTCTGCTATGTAACTTCCTTAAATCTGTGTATGGACACAAAATGCTTCAGAAGCAGAGAAGCTTCTTTTGAAATCAAAGATGCATGGCTACTAAGGATAGAATTCCAAATATAGTATAATGCAGGTAGGTTTAATTTCCTCTACCTCAGCTTGGTGAGGTGGCCACCACTCTGGAAGGACCTACAACTGGTTGCAATTCTAATTCTACTTTCTTAGCTTCCCAACTGGTTGGGAAAATTATTCTCTCTCTGATTCCAGAATGTCAATGTGGCAAATCCTTAGCTATTGCTTCTCATCTGTCACAAGCCTGTGTTATTAGTGTGTCCTTGAACCACTTTGTCTACTATAATAATGATATTAACAATGGACATTTGAATAGCACTTTAGAATTGACAGAGTGCTTTCTAGGGACACATGATTCATCTTGTTTTACAGAAGAGGAAGCTGGGTTCAAGAGATAAAGTGACTTGCCCAAGATCATATATCTTATAAGTAGGGGAGGCATTCCAGATTTTCTGAGTCTACGTTCAGTCATTTTCTCAGTTCTTTCAATTTGCCACTTTTCTATTCCTTAAATCATTTCTTTCTTGATGTATCAGAGCAAGTGAAAGAGCCTTAAACAATAAAAATTGTTGCTATTCATTGAATGTTAACTATGGACATCCATTTCACATATATGGTTTCCCTTTTTTTAAAAAAAGATTTACTTATTTTTTTAGGGGGTTGGAGAGGGAGAGAGAGAGAGAGAATCTCAAGCAGACTCCCCACTGAGCACAGAGTCCAACCCAGGGCTCATCTCACCACCCTGAGATCATGACCTGAGCCAAAATCAAGAGTCCATTGCTTACCTGACTGAGCCACCCAGGTGCCCTATCACATATATCATTTCTTTTTATCTTCCCAACTCAGTGAGTCAGGAAGTAGTTCCATATTCCAGAGGAGGCAACTAGAGTTCAAAAAGTGCAAGTGTCCTATTGGAGTTCATGCTCTGGTGGCTGACTCGTGAACCTATGCCCTTTGGCTGTGCTGCCATGCTGCTGAAAGGGGGACTTTTTCTCTGTAGGATTTTTATGGCTTGGCAATTTTTCCTGTTGCACAGTATCGAACATGGCTGATTTGTGAGCTGAGAATGAAATCCTTGAGAGTTCTAGACAAATAACACCACTGACCACAATAAGATGAAAGTATCCCTAGGTGGATGATGGCCAGAATGGAGATCTCTTTAGCAATGGTATAGGGTGGGTCTTGATATTTTGCCTTAAATATGACAGAAATACCTAATCTGACAAATATCTTCACATTTTTTATTTTTCCCTACTGTGACTTCAAGTGATGTGTGTAAGGAACAAGTGGGCTAGTTGTCATATCTCTGGACGTAGATCTGTAAATTTTGTGAGGAGTATTTTATAGCTTCGAGGGGCTACGTAGTACCAGAGAAATTGTTTCCTTCATCCCTTACATTTTTTGTAGTGAAAAAAATTAAAATCCAGGAAGGCTGGATGAGTTGCTCAAAATCTTTAAACAAGTTCTGGTTTGGTTTTGTTTTCCTGTGGCAAGTGGTTGATGGGCCGGCCGCGTTTTTGCTATTTGCCAGGCACACAGAGACTGCGAACGCTCTGAGGAATAAGACAGACCCAGGCCCTGCCCTCAGTGAGCTTGAGGTCTAGCAGGCAGAGATTTGAATCTTTGCGCTGGCAGCATTCTATAATCAACTGAACTCGTTTGGGAGCTCTGCTCATGTATTTCCTCATCTCGAATCCTTGCCGGTCACGTTCCACCACGTCCTTGCAATACAGCACAGAGTATGTCGGCCACACACACTATTCCTAGCCAGAGTTGTTTTTTTTTCCCCTTTTAACCCGACGAACTGGGGTAGGGTGAGACCTCAAAGGTGCCCATCCCTAAATTCTAGGCTAAAATCAGGTTTAGGCTAGATTCTAGTGTTAATCTTTTTCAGGGGGATAAAAAAGGAAAGGTGTCACTACTTCCTTTGAAGACTGTACATCCCTCTTCAGCGACCTCTGCCTGTGTCATCTCCTTCATTTGACTTTCACTCTATGGTGGTGGTCCCAGGAGGCCATTTTCTTCTTTATGTGTCCTCAATAGAGGTCAGAGCTCCCCCTTCAGGTTAAAGTGAGGAAGGCAGCGATGTGGTCAAAAGTTCCTACCAGCAGGGATTGAAGAAAATCTTCAGAAAGAAGATTGCTCCATCAGTTTTTCAGGTTCTTCATTTATGTGATGTTATTACATAGCCTCAGGAGAACACAAAAACAAAACCAAACAGAAACAAAATAAAAAAAAATAGCACTTTGGAACTCTAAAGTCCATGGAAATTTATTTTCTTAGGAAAGCATTCTCCTTTGGTTCTTCACTCTGGAGAACTTGATTTGCCATCAATATTTAAAATGAAAATAAAGCACTTCTTAAAAAATGAAGATCACTTAAAACATAGTGCTGCTTTGAATGTCAAGAAGCCATTATGTTTAATAGCCTTTTTTAAACTATTAAAGTTGAGTGGTTACTTTTTATTTTGCATTTAGTCACTCATGGGAGACATTTATTTAGTCTTATATGCCACAAATAGTGATGCTGTTAGTAGAGAAGATTCTCATTTTGAATAATGGTCTCATTTATATAATATCTCTTAGTATAATATATTCATATCTTACGGAGGAATGAAAATGCACAAACTGTTAAGAAAGTGAAAATACTGTGAAACGTATGCCCTTGAAACTATAGGATTGTGAAATCAAGAAATGTGGTAAGTATTTTGAGTCGGTCAAATGGCATATATATATACACATACATACATATACATACACATACATCTAAACATTTCCACAACCTTTGCAGAAAGAGCAACATCAGAAACAAAAAGATTTTCCATTTTTTTTTGTTTTTTTGTCAACAAGTTTAGGATACAGTACAACCCAGTCCACTTCTATGATATATTCCAAAAGCACAAGGAATGGAAAGAAACATATGGAATATACATGACATTTTTTTCCTCCTAAATGTTACTTTATGAAGCAATTTTTAAATTGTCATCCTTGCTTACATGGGCAGAATGGTAGTCACTTTTAAAAGACTTAGTGCTTTTTGTAGAAACCTTATACCTTTTTCTTTTCTTTTAATTTTATAGTCTCCTAACAGATGCATGGGCTTCTCGATAACATGAGATCTAAATGAGGGAAAATTGCAAATTCTGGACAAAAATGGCATTATCTTTTGGATCTATGGGGTTTTTTCTGAGTACAAATCAGAAATGTGGAAAGCATTGAGAATACAGTGGAGGGCATAGGCATGTGCCGTAGGGATTAAAACACATAATGCTTATGTAGATAGCATCTGATCCATGAACATTTGACTATAAACAGGTTTGTTATTCTGGATTCCCCTGATCCTCGTTCTCATGTGAATGATAACTTTAATGTAAACACCAACCACTTATTGGGTGCCTACTATATGTCACATGTGATGTTCCATAGTTATCAAATTTATCAATTAAGGTTTTTTGGGGTATAAGTGATGGAAAATCATGTAAATTGTGAATTGATCCAGAATTCAAACAGCATCACGAGGAGTCAGTTTTTCTTCATTTCTCAACTCTGCTTTTTTGATGTTGTCATGTAACCATGTAGTTAGAAGAGGAGTTTTCAACCTCAGCACTACTGACATTTTGGAACAGAAAATTCTTCATTGTGGGGAGCCATCCTGTGCATTGTAGGATGTTTAATGGAATTTCTGGCTTTTGTCCACTAGATGAGAATAGTAACCTCCCACACACACACCCCGAGTTCTGACAACCAAAAAATGTTCCCAGGTATTGCCAAGTGTCTCCTGCGTAGGAGGCAGGGTGGGAAGAAAGCAACTTCTCCTTCCCTCTCCTTCAGTGAGAACCACTGGGATAAATGAAGATGACTGCCAAGTGTTCCTGAGGCATATCAATTTAAACCTAGCAGAGAAAACAAAGTATTTCTGTCCCAGCATTTCCAGGAAAAACATTCTGAGATTTTTCCTTTTTTTTTAAGTTTATTTATTTATGTTTTTAGTAATCTTGACACCCAACATGGGACTCAAACTCACGACCCTGAGATTCATTCTTACTGGACTTGCTCACATGGGTGGCCCACTCTTGAAGCAGTCACCCTGAAGTGATCCCTGAAGCCAGCTCTGATTGGCAGGCCTAGGTCATGTGCTCCACTCTAAAGATGGGGACAGAGCCCCATTCACACCATCTGGATGTGAGTTGGGTGGGGAGGGAATTTTCCAGTGAAAACCAGGGGTATGACTTGAAGAGGAGGAGTACAAACTGGTTGAGGCAAAGAGTAAATGTGTACCAAAGAAAAATTATCTCATCCATTTTCATAAAAACTGAGTGGCACAGAGAGAGTAAATAAATTGTCCAAGGTCACATAGTTAATAAGTAGTGAGATACATACTCATTTTATTATCTGACTCAAAATAAATGAGGAATGAGTAACAGAAAAAAAAATGCCTGTCTTACAATTATAGAATTGCTGAGTTAACAAATTCTTCCTATCCAGGTGCATTTGTTGTACCTTCCTAAAACTCAGTAATTTGTCCCTCTTTTAGGGGAGCAGGGTAGGGATATCAACTCACTAATCTGGCTTAAAAATTAAAATTTATTTCTCTCCAATTACAGTACCATAAGCAGTCAAACAATATATTTAAAACAATGCTACTTTAGTATTAACACCTCCTCCTGATTCATTATGAGTTAAATCAGACTTTTTGCTAACTTAGGAAACCAGCCACAATAGATGAAACTGATCTATAGGAAAATGCATTCTGAATGCTAAAACCATTGGCTTCCCAGTGAACTTTTGGAGTACAGCCCATTTCTAAGCTAGGGGCTGCCAGTGTTGTGAAACTGACACTGTACTTTTAGGTTATTCATTTCTTCCAGGAGACTGGAAGTATTTGTTCAAAGTTTCTACCTGGTGGTTGACTTTCTAATAATAATGAAATCTACACAAGTTCCCATGTTACAGACCAGAAAATGACCTGAATCTAAGAATGTATGAAACAATGGAAACTTGCACACCAAACTTGAGGGATTTACCTGTCACAAACCATCTATATTCCCATTTTTAATCAAAGGTCTTTGTTAATCATATCTGGACAGGTTATAAGTCACCATATCTTAAGAGATTTCAACTCAGTATTGAGCTCAAAGTTGATTTACTTGCATTAGGTGGGAAGGAAACATGATTGTTTTTACTTGCAAAATGAACTTACTTTATTTTAAAGCTGCTCAAATCCGTGAAAGCAGAGATCTCTGCTCTCTCTAGGGATGGCATTGGCTGTCTCTTTGGAAGTGTGGTACTCACTGAAAAAATTTCTCACCTGCCTTCCACCGATATCTTCAACAATTTAACAAACTCCATTAAAATAGGCTGCCATTTTGTACCATTGTCATCATTTTCTCAACTTTTTAAAAAGATTTATTTATTTATTTGAGAGAGAGCACATGCAGTGGGTGGGAGACGGGGGGAGGAGGCGAGGAAGAGGGAAAGATTCTCAAGCAGACTCCCCACTGAGCATGGAACCCAACATGGGCTCAGTCCCATGACCCATGAGATCATGACCTGAGCCAAAACCAAGAGTCAGACCCTCAACTAAGCCACCCAGGTGCCCTTATTTCTCAAATTTTAAGCTACTCTTTTGCATAATGTGATGTTAATTATTAGGGGGAATCCCATTACTTAAAGTTAGTGAAGGTTTAGCTCACTCAAGGGGACTGTGGTGAGTTATTCTCTTTAAGACATGGTATAAGAATATCTATTTAAAACAAGGTGAAGGGCATCACTGCAGTAATTTTTACTTTTACAAGCAGATACATTCAGAAACACATTTTTACCAAGAATATTCAAGAAGTGCAGAAAACAGCTGCACAAAATCTTGAGAGAAATAGCTTCTGCTTTCTATAATTTCTGCACTGTTTAAGGACTGCACTGAAGGAATTTGAAATCAAGATGATTGACATTACTAAGCTTTTTTTTATGCTGCACACATGGTCTTTTTTAAAAAAGAGTACTCTGTGCGCAAAACATAATTGCTCTCTGCTTCTGCAAAGGTTTCCCTTCAATAGAATTGCATTTTCCTGATATAACTGATTAAAATAAATTAAATGAGCCACTCACTTATTCTTTCAGTTTGCAAACTTTGAAATTTTTAACAGGGTTCTTACACAGGCATACATTGTGCAACTCTACATACTATTTAGTAAAGTGTATTCTAAGTGCACTTTTGAAAACCTAGATAACAATGTTCTCAATAAAGAGAAAAGATGACAAAATGTCTAGCCCAGGGACCATCAAGCCTCTGCTTGCCCCTTGGCCATCAAACAGGTGACAGTTCATCAGCCAGTTTTTGCCAGTTCTGCCTACTCCCTCCCTAAAATGTGAGCTGCCTTGGGTGAAATGTTATATTCCTTCCCACTTTTAGCATAATAATTTGGCAAATGTTGGTGAGGGAGAAGCAAAGTTCTTGAGCTGGTTTACTTTCCACGTCTTCCATGGTCATTAACTTTACTCCTTTAAAAAAAAAAAGATATGTATATATGTACATTTATACATATATATGAATAATAGATACTACATTATATTATTAATTACATTATGTATATTTGTGTGTGCATATTACAAAGCTTGATTCAAGATTTTTTTGTATACAAATCACAACCAACCTTTCTTTCATTAAAAAACAAAATTCAACTGAGTAAATTTTAAAGATTTTATTGGCTTTATTCCATGATTCATGAATTGGGTAGGACCAATCCAGCAGATAGAAAGGAGCTTCAGGCAGACATACAGAATGAAAGACTTTCATAGGCAGAAGGGAGCAGACACAAGGAAGTTACGCTAGAGAAAAAAACAGATTGGTTATAGCAAGGTCACTTTCCTTTAGGGGGTGGTAGGGGTCTATCAGGCAGATTTCCTAACTATGCTGATTAAGCACTTCCTGATTGACTGGTTTAAGATTCCATTTCTGGGAGAGGCTAAAACTGTAATTAAGTTATCTTTCAGTTTGGTTACATGGGACTTAGCATGAGTGACTCCATTTTGGACCTGTTGTCTTTGTTTTTAACACTTGTGATTTACACCATTTAAAAATGCATGTATTATTTTAGTAGTAAATCGATGTCACTTGCACTACAGAAAATACATTTGAGTTTATAAAAATGTTGCAAAATAATAGCTACTTGGCTTAACATAACTTATTGAGTATCTGGCAGTTATTTTAAAAAAAAGTTGATGCATTGATCAATCGGACGACGGCAGAGTGGCTATAAACCAAAATGAGAAAGAAGAAGAGAGAACAGAAATCGTCATGAAAGACAGAGCAGCAGAAGAGATATCAGAAATAATCTACTCATTTTCAGTTTTCTTTCTAAATTAGACCATATCTCATTGTGTCTGTTGTCACCAGGTATTATAAACCTTAAATAAATGGTTTATTATGTTTTTTTCTCTGAGACATTTGCGGGGAGTTAAGGAGAAGGAGCTAGTCAAGTCTTTAAACATTCTGATCAGGTTTCCTCCAGGGTCTTGCTGCTGGAAGAATGTCTTATGGGTAAATTTCCACTCTCTCAGCGGGGAGTGTTTTGCATGAACCAACTCCCAGGAGAAAATGTTATTCCATAGAACAAAGCCCAGGCAGTGACTCATATTAAACTGACCAGGGTGGGGGAGGGGAAGCATTGACCTGGAGGGAGGGAAAGGGTAGAGGACACAATTTACTTTCTAAAAACTGACTGTGGCTCTTTGGGAAATGAAAAACCTCTGAAGTCTCAGTGTTTCTCTGTGATGCTTTTATATAAAAAGTATTTGCAATGTGTCATAAGGATTTTCTAGGATGAAATGAAGATTCTTAGTCAAGGGAAGAAAAACCGAGTCTCTTGTAGAAAAAGTAACCAAACTGTCTTTCTCATCTACATCTCTTAGTTATAATATCAACTATAATTGATCGGACGGACATGGCTAATTTAATAAAGCCATTTACTGCTCATCAGAAACAAGACTTAAAAAAGATACTGATTTTAAAGGAGAGCCATTTCTTGCCTGAATTTGCATGTTTCGATATGACACAACCTAGAAATGGATTCTTCTCACCTTAGCTAAAACAACTTGAATTTCAAACACCTGTCTTTCACAAAGGTTAGAGATTCACAGACCATCACTGCCCTGTTTCCTGTTGTTATAAGGGCTGCTTCTTGATAAAATGATACAGTTCTGTAGTTTGATCCTTTTAATTATCTTTTTTTATTATTACAACATGCACCAGGGTCCTAAACTTCCGAGGATTTATTGATAAGGGCGTCTTCCACTTGTACTGCCTCATTTTATTGCTGTTTTTATAATGGTTTCTAACTAATAAAATGTTATCTTATTCATTTTGTTTATGTGTAATAAATCAGAAACCTTTCCCCTTCTTCTGCTATGCAGATATGGGTGTGCCGGTGGGGGAGCGTCTATCCATGTGTTAAACTGATGACGTCTTTTGCATACAAATAGAAATTAGTACAAAAGCATTTCATTAAAGAAAGTATCGCTGTTTCTGCATGACCCAGGGAAAATTAATATTCTAAATGCAAAATCACGTGACTTGGGGGTTTTGCCTCTTCCCAGCAACCAAAGCTGTGAAAAGATGTCTGGAATAAAGCCTAGATTTCTTCTCTGTTCCTATGAGCAATATTATTTCCTTGATGAAGGAAATAGATATGATGGAAAAAAAATAGTGCGTGCAGTTTTCAGGCAGCTTTAAGCCCTAGATGTTATATTCATTCAACAGGTATTTATTAAACCCTTGCAATGTGTCAGACTCTGTGATAGGTGCCAAGGTGAACAGGAGACATGGTCCTGGCCCCCACAGAGCTTACATTTTTATAGGGAAATAGACACCAAACGAATGATTACATCAATGAATAAGTAATTTCGATTGTGATAAGGGTTGGGAAGGAGAAGCTGGGACCCGAGAGAGTATTGTCCATCAAGATTCATTCACTCCTTATCTTCAGACTCAAGCCACTTACTTTCCAGGCTCTGGGCCTGGCCCCGGGGTTAAGAGCAGGGATGAAGGCCGACCTGTGCAGACAGTCTCACAGCGCCCCATGATGGATATACTTGGGAATTGCATCTCTGGCAACACCTCACTGATGGGATTGGGGAAGGCAGTAATGCAGAAAGATGGGTTCTTGTCAGAGCCGCCATTTTTACTGAGTGTTGAAAAGCCTCCCAAGCACCCAGTGGCATAGGCAAAGGCAAGGGGATGAGGTGAGATAAGCTTTTAGAGAAGTGTAAACAGTTCTAGGAGGAGAGGCTATGGAATATGCAGTGGCTGGAGGCAAGCCTAGAAAGGCAGGTTGAAAGCAAATGGTGAATGAAGGAAGTTGTATGCCTTGCCAAGGCATTTGGACATTGTTCTGACATTTGCAGGGAGCCATTGTGGAATTTTAAAGAGGAGGTGTTATAGGGGATATAGTTGCCTAAGGGCATCTACCTGGTCCATTACCCCTTCCTGAGACTACCTTAATTTATTTTCAGGTATCTACCCATCTCCCAATAGCTACCTGCTCCAGGGGAAGCCCTCCAGATGCAGGGCTTGGTCTTATTAAGGTAGGGTCCTCCAGGGTGCCTGGGTGGCTCAGTTGGTTAAGCAACTGCCTTCAGCTCAGGTCATGATCTTGGAGTCCCAGGATCAAGTCCCTCAGCTCCCTGCTGAGCAGGGAGCCTGCTTCTCCCCTCTGACCCTCCCCCCTCTCATGCTCTCTCTCACACACTCTCTCAAATAAATAAATAAAATCTTTATTTTAAAAAAAAGGCAGGGTCCTCCACTCCTAGATCTAGCTAGATGGGCCACTTTGGCCAAAGTCTATCAACTCACCCTTTACTTTGGCTATAGGGATCAGTTGAGGAATGGGCATATGACCAATTCCAACCAATTAGATGCAGAGAGGGGAGTCTGCCGGGGAATTCTGGGAAAGATGTTTCTTGTCTCTTAAGACAGAGCTACTGAAAAGGATGCCCTCTCTTGCTGTGGATGTTGTGCTGTGCAAATGTGAAGACCTGTAGGCAGCATGCTCCTTGGAGCAAAGTCAACCTCAAAATGAAACTCTTAACCCCTTAAGAGTGTAAGCACCCTTAAGGTACAGGCTACGTGGGTTTGTACACTAACTATGCCCCTTCCTTGCGTGTGATCCTAGGCAAAGTACCTCTCAGCCACCATGCTCATATGGAGATAATAACAGTAGTTATCTCTTGAGGGCTTGACAAAGTGCTTGGCTCATGGTAAGTGCTTCATAAATATTAGTTATTTTTAAGCCCTTCATTAAATATTTACTGGGAGCCCACTATGGGCCAAGCACTCTGAGGTACTGAGGATATCATGTGAGCAGGAAAGACACAATCCTTGTCCTCAAGAGATATGCAGGGCTTGACTTATCTTATATTTGTTTCTTGCAAGTATCTCATTATCCTCCATATTGTAGTTAGAAATTGACATAAGCTTTACACACTCTTGTATCTGCTTCATGATGGTGGCTTCTATATAGTAAGTACTCAGTTAATGAATGTCTGCTGAAAGGAAGTGCCAAAACATTTATTGTATACCTGGTAAGGGCAAGCCCTGATCCAGACCACCATGGCAGTGTTCACGGAAAGGCAGTACAGTTTAGTGGTTAGAACCAGTAGGTTAGCTTCAGAAAGGTCTTCCTTTGAATTCTGCCTTTGGTGCTTACTAGCTGTGTGACCCTAGGTGAATTCTCTTTCCTCACCCCTGACATGGGGATAAAAATACCTGTTTCATTAGGGGTGTTATGAGGAATTAAATGACATGAAGGGGATTATATCTAGTACCCAGTGTGTTGCTGAAAGTAGCCACTTAGTAACTTACAGTTATTTGTTACTGGGGCATTTCACATGTTGACATGAAATTCATTTTGTAATTAATTGGGCATTTTATTTTAACAGGTGTCATGAGCTAGTCATTTTTGTTGCCCACCTCCTGAACTCTTTCCCAACTGAGCAGAAGCCTAAGGAGGAGGCAGGTATTTTCTCTCCCCTCCCCCGCATTAATGGCTGGATACTGGACCAAAAGGTGAGTGTCGTTAATCTGAAGCTTCTGCCTAAGACTTTCATTCATGAGGAAATAATAAAAGAGACAGGGATGGTTAGACATTATGCACAGCAGCTATGCTGAAATCAGGAGTTTTTGGTGCAGTGGTGAGTGCCCAGGGCAACTGAGTCCAGCCTCGTGGTGGGAGGTGGGTGCATGTGGCCTGTGGTGATAGGGCAGGATCCTGGCTGTACTTTTTATTTTCTGAGCCTGGTTCTCCAGCATTCAGATCCATTCCTTGAATGTCTCAATACCCTCTTATAATTCCCTTCCTATCTACATCAATTAGAGTTGACTTCTGCTGTTTGCAACCAGTAACCCTGGTAGAACAACAAATGTTAGAATTTTTAAACACTGAATTTAAGTTTTATACTTTTATGGTATTGGTGGAATACCTTATCAGGTACTGAAGGTTATTTGTGTTCTTAAAAAGTTATTGAAAAAAATCAATATGAAATCCTCTCCTTTGCTCTTCTTAAACCATTAAAAGCCAGATACCCAGGTGTGAGGCTACCAACAACTTTATTTTATATTCATTGAGCTTGGCTAAAATCCAGATGTGATACTGCTCAGATAATGTTATTTTCAACGTGTCATCTTATTTCATGGCAATCTTCACTATATGTGTAACTCAAGAAAATGTTGACTACAAGCCAATCCATGAAGCCAATACTTTAACTATAAAATCTGTCCCAACTTTGTACTTTAATTTAGCTAGCTCTTGGAATACAGTCTTTGTAATAGGTGTTGTCTTAGTTTTTGAAAAGGGAATCTTTTTATCAACAATATTTAGATGATTTGTAGTTAAAACACTTTTTTTTCTATCTGGAAAGTAATTTGAATAGAGGACTATATAAGGATAAACCCAGAGTCTTGAGGCTACCTGGTTTTTATGCTACTTCTTTCAGGGAAGATTGGAAGCTTTCATTGTTCATGATGTCTCAGTGTGCTGAGCAATATACACAGCAAGATAGAAACAGTGATGAATTGATGGATAGAAATAAATTTGAGGGACATCAGAGATTATCTAGTCAAGAGAAGTCAAAGAGCCTTTCTCATGCATGCCAACTTTAATCAGTGGGTAGGGTTGCATAGAGTGCTGTCAAGAATATTTATGAAGTTGCATCCAAGTTCATTGGGAAAGAATGGTGTGATCAATGATTAATGTCTGCTATGGGAGCTGAAGCGGAGAATGGTGCCACATGTGTTGATTACTTATACTCTGGTCTAGTCTAACCCCTTCATCTCACTGGTGATGAAGAGAAGCCCAAAAAAGGCAAGGGACTCTCCAGAGCTTGTTAGTTTGAGGTGTTCCTTCCCTCAAATAAATGCTTCAGCTCCTCAGTGATTCATAGAATGTGATTTCTAGTTCTCTGTCCATCCTTTCCTCTGCAGACATTCCAGTTTGTTACCTGAGGACAGCATTGTGTCCTGAAAGACATCAGCTGTGGAGTCAAGACACACCTGGCTTTGAATCCTAGCTTGTCTACCCCTTAACATCTCTGAACCTTAGCTTCCTCATCTTAGAACAAGATTGACGATTATTCCGCTCCCATTTGAGTTGTAAAGATTCATTCATTCATTTCACAAATATTTATTGTGTACTTGCTATGTGCAAGGCATTGGGGATAGAACAGTGAACAAAACATGCAAATGTCTGGCACTCTTGGAATTTTCTAGTAGGTTAAAGGCGATAGTGTGTGTGGAGGGGGTGGGGGGTGTCATCACAAACAGGTTTTGAATACCTAGCAACATCCAACATTACTAACTCCTTTCCACTCCTTGCTGGCCTTCAACCCTGCACTGCTGCTGTGTGGTCTGACAAGGACAGAGCAGCCAGACCTGACAATAATCTTCCCCATTAGGGACATAAACTAAATTTGAATAAGAGCAGCCTAAGTTCACAAGAGCTTTCAGGAGACAGTTCTTTTGCACTAGGGGCTCTTCCTAGCTTCAGTGGGGCATCAGTGGCATCCAGGGGTGGCTATAGACAATTGTTGCCCTCTCCTCAAATGGTGAGTCTGGCCTGGGTCTTTTCCTGCACATACTTTGGACATTGATTTATTTGTCTCTCCCTTTCCTTTTCCCCTCCTTCCTTATCCCCTGCTCTCCCCCTCTCCCCGCCCCGCCCCCCCCACACACACCAAGGGAGGAATGAAACTCATGAAGGATAAAGCCTGTCAGCTCCCAAAAAAACAATTCTCTCATTTGCAGAGGGAGGAAGAACTCTAAAATCTAGCTTTTCACATCCCCTTGTTGAGCTTTAATGGGATTCTATTTGGAACAGAAAACTAGCAGCCACCCACACTCACCTGCCCATCTTGTAGTGATTTGCACATCTCTTTCCAATTCCCATCCTGTAAACTTTAGGAAAATCAAAAGTACCTATTCATCAAGAAAAGACTACATACTTAATAGATTCAGTTCTTGTTGGAAAAAAAGAAACCTAAATATAATGAATTAAATGTCAAAAGATTTCAGTGGACGATTCTTAGAATCAGGAGAAATATATAGTTATAGACACAGTTCTGTTAATATAACCCAGAATTGGATCTGTCTCCTTCCCTCCTAATATGATTATTTTCCCCAGGTGGCCCACACTCTTACAACGTAAGGAAGAGCTAAATGCCAAGGGGATTTTTTGGGTTCCCTCTCTTTCCTGCTTGGTTTTGGGCATGCCATGGAAAACAGTGCCTGTAGAAAATTCTGTTGTGTTCTGTTACCTACAGTTCACAGTCCAGGAGAAGCCACTTGGAAATTAGATTTCTGTTCAGAAATACGGTAGGTATCTTTTCATCCAGCGCAAAGATAATGATGCTCTTGGTGTGAGTAAGAGTTGGAAGAAGTTTTCTGGGCTTAGGAATTTGGGGGCAGGCATGTTGTCTGGAAGCTGCTTCCACATCTGCTTTTCACTCCCCAGTGTGTAAGCAAAGAAAATAGTAGAGTAGATACCTCTAACATGCACAGAATCTTGCGTATGTCGAAAACTTAATAAGCTTTCAAAATCTTTTACTCCCATCTGCATATTTTGAGCCCTATAGTGACATTATGATGCAAGCCGGGCAGATTTCATTTTCCCTACTTAATATTTGAGAAAATTGACACAAAGCAGAACAAAGTACCTTGCTCATGCTCATGGAGTAAGACCAGGCAGGACCAGGATTAGACACATCTCCTGCTCCTAGATCCGGTCTCATTTGGCTTCTACCTGCTGCTGCTGGCCACCCTTGTCCAGAGGCCCAGAACCCAAAGCTCTTCTTGACAGTTGACCCTTGACTACTGGTCTCAGTCTTGGGTAACTTGCCATCCAGTTGAAGGGCTCAAAATTTACAACTGTTGCCAGTGCCTAAAACATGGACTTCCCTGTGTCCACCCAAATTCCCCAAACAAAACAGCTTTAAGCCACTCACTGATTATGGAATTATAAGCTCTGGCTCTTCCATTCACTAACTGGTGATGTCATGGAAGTCGATTTGTTGGAGTTATAGTTTTGTCAAATACAAAGTAGGGATGAGAATTGTTTGCCTCATGGGGTTTTCATGATAACTGATGGAGAAAATTAATGTGAAAATGCTTTGTAAAAGATAAAGCATTGCATAAATGTAATTTATTCCTGTATTACATAGCAGTTACTGTGAGCCAAGCCCTGTTTCAAAAGCTTTACAAAATATTAACTCAAATAATCTTCACACTAACCCTATGAGGTTAGTGTGAACCTCATCTTACTGATGTGGAAACTGCTTCTCCATGCACATAGTTAGTTCTTAGCTTGAGGGGCATCTCGGTGGCTCTAAAAGACACAAACATATCTCACTTTTTCTCCCTTAAAATCCTTTGAAAATCAAATTAAATTAAGGAAAGAACAAATCAAGAAATGCTGAAGATAAAAGCAGAAATTGATAAATTAGGAAAGAAAAAGCTGCAGAAATGATAGATACTTCAAGAACTGGTTCTTTGAAAAGACCTGTAAAAGAAGGAAACTTCTTGATGTCTGGTGAAAAAAAGAATAAGTAAAAACACAACCACAAACAGTAAGAATGATGAAAGATACGATCACAGATAGGGAGGGGCAGAAAGTGTATAAGAGTATATTATTTACAATTCTATAGAAAGACAAGTGAAGACAATGTTCCTAGATCAATTTCCCAAGTTAATTTTGATAATTTAGATTTTCTTAGGAAAATTGATCTAGGTTGTTTTTTTTTTTTTCCCCACATGTCTTGGCATAGAACATCCAGCCTAATTCTTTTTTTTTTTTTTTTTTTTTTTTTTGCCTAATTTTTAACTGTAAAACTTAAGGGGGGATTTTCCTGAAAGTGAATGTATCCACTATCATCACTATATTTCAACCTTGATTTGGTAATAGAATAAGGAAAATAAATGAAGAATAATTTTCTGCAGAGTCAAAACTATTTGTAATGTTCTTAACAATATAGAATCTCAGCTTAATAACTGAATTATTTTTTTTTTAAGATTTTATTTATTTGAGAGAGAGAGTGAATGAGCAAGAGAGCACAAGCAGGGGAGCAGCAGAGGGAGAGGGAGAAGCACGCTTTCCCTGCTGAGCAGGGAGCAGGATGCGGGCTCCATCCCAGGACCCTAAGATCATGACTCCAGCTGAAGGCAGACGCTTAACCAACTGAGCCACCGAGATGCCCCTCAAGGTAAGAACTAAATTAATAAGAATTCGGTTGGTGGCAGGTTATAAAATAAATAGCCACAATTTAGGTTTCCTGAAGACTGGCAATAGTTAATTTTCAAATGACTTGAAAAAGAACCCCACCTCATCTACAATCTCAACCAAAATTATAGAATAGTTGTGGATCAATAAAAAATGTACAAGATGTATGCACTAAACTTTAAGACTGGCCCAGCAGGGGCGCCTGGGTGGCTCAGGTCACAATCCCATGGTCCTGGTATCCAGCCCCACATTGGGCTCCCTGCTCAGCGGGGAGCCTGCTTCTCCCTCTGCCCCTACCCTCCATGCTCACGCTCTCTCTCAAATAAATAAACAAAATCTTTAAAAAGAAAAACTGGCCCATTAAAATTGTTACCGCTTTCCCCCATTGTGGTGACGATGGAGGGTCGCCAGACACCTCTTTCTCAACTCTTTAGAAGCCGGTGCATGCATCTGCCGCACCTTTGGCTCTAGTACAATTCACTTGGAAAGGCCACGCCCCTGGCTGCTCCCATCCAATGAGCGAGCATGGTGGGGTACTATTATGCAGCAAGACTATTTCTGCAGACCAGTTCCTTGTCTATCGCGCACTGCTTACACCCACCAAGGCTCTCCAACAGCCCGGCTGAGAGTTTCTCAGAGCTGCACAGCAGTCTCTCGCGAAGTCCTCTTTACCCACCCCACCTCCATTTCTCCTTTCTCTTTTTGTGGATGTCACACTTCCATCGGTGTCTGAAGGTGCTTCTGCCTTATTCTGATCTCTTATCCTTCACAGGCTTCTCTTCCGATGAATCTCTCACCCATTGGATGTGGATTCTCTTGGCATCTGCTTCAAGGAGAACTTGATTGAAGACCACCAACAATGATATTTCACATCTCCTTCCCTCCTTTATTTTTTCCATTTATCTCTTATTATTTAACAAGCTCAGTTGTACTTATTTATCTTGTTCATTGTTTTTCTCTTCTGTCCTTCGAATCTAAGCTTCATAATTCTATTTGTCCTCTGTTGCTTCCCCAATCCCTAGAATGACTCCTGGCTCACAGTAAGTGACAAAAAAGTATTTGTTGAGTGAATTAGTGAAGGAAAAGACATTAAATAAATCGCAAATAAAGTTCCTGGAAAAAATGAAAAGCCCATTGAAATTTTTTAAAGTTCATCTTAAAAAATAAAAACTTAAAAATAGGCAAGAAAATGCCAAAACATAATAGCAATATATGATACGAGATATTGAAGAATATAAAGATAAAATAATTAAAGCAGCCTGGAGAAAAAGCTAAAATCAGTTCTAAACTATGTATTCCTATTCTAATATAAAATACACATTAAAACAAACTTGAAAATCCTGGAAAAAAAAAAAAGCACCCTGGTACCAATTTGGATGTAGACAGATTGGTCAGTAGGACAGAATACAGGTCCAACCTCAAGTATTTTTGAGAACTTGGTATATGGATACACATGGCATTTAAAATTTGTAGGGAAAGGAGGAATTATTCAGTAAGCATTGTTAGGAAAACCAGCCATCTGTGGGAAAAAATAGATCTGAATTTTATGCCATATACAACTTATATACCATATGGATCAAAGATTTAAGTATAAAAACAAAATCATAAAGTACTAGAAAAATATGTATTTCTATGTGGGGGATGAAGAAGATAGTTATGACATGTTGCTAGAGGCAAAAACCATAAAGGAAAATATTAATAGATCTGATAACCTGAGAAACAAAACTCTCAACACATCTGTACATTAAAAAATATAAATAGCAGTGAAACGTCCCCAACCAAATTAGTAGCTGGAAAAAGGGTGCACAGTACATATGACAAAGGTTAATTTTTAATGAATGTATCATTGTTTTAATATTATCAATAATTATATACTTAGCAAATGGAGGGATCTTAAGAAATCAGAAAATGATGAAAAGACAAACACAAAAGAGGAAATACAAATAACCTAGACGATTATGAAAAATCATTTAACTCATAGAAATGTAATTACAAACTATAGGGTGTTGGGGCACCTGGAGGCTCAGTTGGTTGAGCATCCAACTCTTGGTTTCTGCTCAGGTCATGATCTTGTGGGTAGTGAGATGAGCCCCGTGTGGGGCTCCCTGCTCAGCAAGGAGTCTGCTTCAAGATTCTCTCTCTCTGCCCCTCTCCCTACTCTCTCTCTTTTTCAAATAAATAAATAAGTAAATAAATCTTAAAAAAAAAACAACCCAAAACTATAGGATGCCATTTTCACCTTTAAAAGATACGATAGAATACCTATATTAAACAGAAAAATCTTCTATACTTTATGTCATTGATGGTTCTGTCAACAATCTTTTTGTAGGATGATTAGGTGCTATATATATATATATATTTTAATTTAATTTATTAATGTTTTAAAAAATTTTGGTTTTATATATATCATTATATATCTTTTGAACTGACTTTTCCATCTATGATTGCACCTTAAGGAAATAACCATGGATATGAGCAAAAATTTAACTAATGATATGTTCCTTATAATATTGCTTATACATTAGAAGTAATTTAAATATTCAATAATAAGAGACTGGCTGAATAAATTACGATGAAATGTAGTTCAGTCTCTTAATGATTTTTTAGAATGTTTAATGTCCCAACAATGCTAAAGATTGCATTGGTCAGAATAAAACTACATTATGCTGCTCAAATAGCCCCAAAGTTTTCAGTGTCTTACACAAAGACCCCATTGAGCTGGTGACTCTCAAGGGCAGCTCTCCTCCATGTGTTGACTTAGAATTTCAGGCTATTTCCATCTTATAGCAACTTCGTGTCACAGCAGGAGAAGAGAAGTTCAGCCAGTCTCTATTGGAAATTAAATACTTCCACCCCAAAGAGACATACGTCACTTCAGCTCACATCTTAATTGCCAAAGTCAATGGCTACATCCAACCTCAGAGGATAGGGAAGTAAGTCATCTTATGAACATGAAATTAGAGGAGAACTGGATATGGATAAATAGTATTGCTTACCATGAAGATATATTGTTAAGAGTATAAAATGACAATACAATTTGTAAGAATTGTGTGTTTGTGTGTGTGTGTAGATAGATAAAGACAGACATATGCAAATGTAGAATCAACAGAGAATGTCTCAGAGTGGCAGGATCATGGTTGATTTCAATTTTCTCCTTTTTTCCTTATCTTTATTTTCTAAAATTTCTACAATAAGCAAATGTTACTATAAGATATCAAATAAAACATTAAAAAAAAGTAACAAAGAAACTTGTTATATATTTTCCTCTGTAAATGTACGTATTATGTCTATAACTCTTTGAAGCCCAAATTTTATGTCTTTTAAGAAAGTGAAGTTCTTTAAATTTTACCCTCTGCCATTTTTGATTATCCCTATCTCTTTCTATACTACTTTTCTCAGGTCCTTAAGCAGAAGAAATTGTTAAACTTTTGTTTGAGATGATTGTCTTTAATTCCATCCCATTCCAATGAGACGGTGTTCAACTGGTGTGATTGAATTATGATTACAACAGCATTACTCCTCTTGAGAAGACATGGCAAAAAGACAGATGAAGTTAAGTGTATTCTGATAGCAAGTGAGCAATTGTCACTAAAAAGATTTAAGATATAACCTTTTCTCTTTTATTCTCAGCCATAAGTGTTTTTAAAGGAAAAAAAAAAAAGAAAGAAAAAAGAACTTTGTGCATTTTGATTATCAGCACCCAACCCCATTTTGCTTAGCGAAGAATTTTGAAGTTTGAAATGTAACCCTGGTTCCTACTTGATTCTTGCCCCTTAGAATTCAAGTGCGTGCTGGTGAGTGCAAAAGTCCTGCTTGAGGGGCGCCTGGGTGGCTCAGTCATTAAGCATCTGCCTTTGGCTCAGGTCATGATCCCGGGGTCCTGGGATCGAGCCCCGCATCGGGCTCCCTGCTCCGTAGGAGGCCTGCTTCTCCCTCTCCCACTCCCCCTGTTTGTGTTCCCTCTCTCGCTGTGTCTCTCTCTGTCAAAAAAAAAAAAAAAAAAAAAAGTCCTGCTTGACATAGGCATCCATGAGTGTGTACCTCCAGCTGAGTGGGGTCCCTTTGGAGGTTGCTGGCCATCTCCCTGAGTTTACAGAACTGCTCTGCACTCTGTGAGCTTGGTGTCTATTGTATACTATTGAGATTAATGAGTTGAATTTGCCCTAGATGATAGGGTGTCTGGTATGCATCCAGACCAGCCTACACACAGAACCGCTCATGTGTATGAAGTGATTCTTCAGGGGGATATATTTGGACTTCCACACATTCTGATTAAATCCTAACTCTCAGATTAGGGGATCCAGAAGAAGGGCTTTATGGTCTTAAAGCTTGCATTTCAGTCAATCCTAGAGAATGTTGCCAGTCTATTTATGGTAAATCCTTAATTTAACTCTTTTATGACTCTTTAAAATAAACAGACCCCCAAGGAAGACATACAGATGACCAACAAACATATGGAAAGATGTTCAATATCACTAAGCATTAGGAAAATGCAAATCAAAACCACAATGAGGTATCACTTCACACCTGTCAGAATGGCTAATATCAAAAAGGCAAGAAATAACAAGTGTTGGTGAGGATGTGGAGAAAAAGGAACATCTTGCACTGTTGGTGGGAATGTAAATTGGTGCAGCCACTGTGGAAAACAGGATGGAGGTTCCTCAAAAAATTAAAAAGATAAATACCACACTATTTAGCAATTTCACTACAGGGTATGAAATGAAAACACTAACTTGAAAAGATACCTGCACCCCTATGTTTATTGAAGCCTTATTTACAATATTCAAGATATGGAAGATGCCCAAGTGTCCATCTATAGATGAATGGATAAATAAGATATGATTATCTATCTATCTATCTATCTATCTATCTATCTATCTATCTATCATCTATCTATCATCTATCTATCATCTATCATCTATCTATCATCTATTATCTATCTATCTATCATCTATCTATC